>NC_044500.1:7995540-8040540 GCF_902362185.1 Chanos chanos | reverse complement strand
TTGTAGTCTAATGAAATGCAATCCAGGTAGCTAAAATACTCATCCTATGTTTGTTGAGTAGGATAATGGTAATGCTAGAAACAAGGGCACACAAACACACCCACACAAACACACACACACACATGCACACACACGCGCACACTTACACACACACACACGCGCACACTTACACACACACACACACACACACACACACTGTGGCCAAATGCATGAGCTGTGTAAACTGAAGTAAAGATTGCGGCTACACATCTCCCGGTGAGAAAGATTTCTCCTCCTACTTCAGAATGCCGCTCTTTTGCTGAGTCAGCGTGGTAAAGCGAACACTTTGAGCTAAGCAGCCACTCAGCAGAAAACCGCACCGGCTGCTTCTCTCAGAACGAGCACTGGCGTCAATACGATCAGCCATTCCAACTACAGGAATGCAATCTGCCTGTGTAACACACACACACACACACACACACACGCAACACTGCAGTGCTTTCATGAAGAACCTTGGAGCATTACTGAGTCTCACCATCACGGCCCATTCGTTGACCGAATCACTGAGTTACATCAGGTTATGTATTTAAAAAGATTGTACTCGGAATGGGCTGCTTTCTCGAAAAGAAATCAAATCATATTTGAATCATCTAAAACATCATTTGGACGTCATGGATTTATGTTTTATATAGGGTTAATGACCACACTAAAGCTAAATGTATAGTGCGTGGATCACCGATTTACCGACTGTTTTTTCTGTGCTGTCCCACGTAAAAAGACAACAGAATACCTTCCAGCCGGCAGACGCGCTGTTTATGACTATGCGGCGCGTGTTGGACAGGGACTATTTGCATGTACGAGTCACCTTCAGAGCAGTCTCAGCGGCGGTTCCCTGCGGTACAGCCCAAACGCGCTGCGCTAGCCCCTGCCTCCTGTCCCTGCCGTCAGCCCCCCCCAATGTCCCATTTAACCGTTAGCACCCCAGATACCTGGTCCACATTTCTATTGTAACTCACTTCATTTCCCACAATGCTCAGCTTCTCGGTCCATATATATATTTCTGCTTTTCATGAGCATGATTTTTTCTCTTCAGAGGTATAAAAAATGTGAAAAATACTTCTGAGTGGGTTTAGTGAAATATTTTCTTTCTTAAAGATGCTATTTATTGTCATGTATCTTTATACCTTATACCCTCATACCTTTAAGTACCTTATTAGAAATATCTTAATTGTAGCCGATACTTAATTAATTAATATCATTAAAACAAATGAAGGAGCATTAATCATATGGAATAAACAAACAAACAAAGATATAAACAAAGGTGACTTGTATAAACATAACCAAAAGCACAAAGATGACTGAATTGGTGAAATACAACAAGAAACCATTTTTCTTTTATTTATTTGTTTATTTATTTATTTTCAAAAATGTGATCAGCTCTGGCTGGTACATGATGCATGATGAGAGTATAGCAGAAGTATTTTGAATGGTCAGTGTGAAATGGGCCAGGTGTGGTCCTCAAGATACGCACAGCATTGAAAGCATGCATTAACCATACACACACACACACACACACACACACACACTCATGGAGACAGGAGACTGAGTATTCCACTATTACAACAACCCCTGCTTTTCTGGGGACCAGCCAACAGCCAAACAGCATGTTAGGTAAGGGGTACAGTGAATAATGCATTACTCCTCTTTAGAAATAGCTACTGGTTAAAACTGAGAGGTAAATGCTTCAAATAGGTATGTACTCTTTTTTTGTGGTGTTTGTACATGTAAACACACAAATAATTAATAACAAAAATTCACAAAGCAAGCAATGCAATCAAGACATGTTCAGTGTATATATGTGTGTATGTGTGTATATATATATATATATATATATGTGTGTGTGTGTGTGTGTGTGTGTGTGTATATGTATATGTATATGTATGTATGTATGTATATATACGTGTGTGTATATATACACACACACACACACACACACACGCACATATATATATATACATACATACACATATATATAGCAGTGCAGATACATTTCAAGCCCATAACAGATACCATTCTCATGCTGATAACCGCTATGTAAAACAGCCAATTCAGATTTAAACACAGCTATACAACACTGCTAGAATACAAAATCTCATTTTACAACTCACGTTCCTCATTCTTTCTTACAATTCCATTCTGTGGATGTGCAGTTATGATTTTATTTCATAAATGAAAGCAGCAGTGCTCTACATGATCTCTACGTGGTTTCTTAACACAATGCAATACAGTATTGTTCTAAAGTCTGATGCATATCATGGCCAATATAGCTATATGTTTACCCCTTGCTACTGAATTTGAGACAGGTCTCTGTCAAACATAATGAGCCAAGCAGCCCATTCCAATCTAGCTGAGAGTGAATTTGTCAAACACAATACATCATTAATGCCAGGTCAGTGGTCTGGTTTGGGCTGAATCTGGATTGGGTTGCTAAAGGAAGACAGTGATGCGCAAAAACAGCATATTTTAAGATTACTCATACGCTGGGCAATATTTTGGGCTAGCATTGCTATGAATATTCATGTGAAAATGTTTGCAAAGTCATGATTGTCACTAAAAAGTAGATCTTATTGCACATACCCAGTTCACAATAGAAACAAGACCTGCAATTTACAAAAAGAGGGCTTTCTAAATAAAAATATAAAATACATTTCAACTTACTGACAGTATTTCAGTTAAATGAGAAGTGATATATTTGGTGATATTAAATGGAAAACATACAAAATGTAACAAAAATTGTATAGTGTGGTTCACCACTAGCAGAAAATACTAATAGAAATATTAATAAAAGACACTGGACTGATCTACATAATGTGAACCTCCAACAAAAACAAAAGCAAGAACAAAAACAACAAGCAATATTTATGTGTACTTGAGTTTAAATATAAATCTCCAAGTGCCTACTGACTAAATACTCTAAATATTACATTAAATATTTTCATAATTATATCATATATGATCCACAGGCACTGCATTGACCGTCTTTTCTAAATATTAGAGCTATCTTTTTCTGGGGATATTTTTATGTTTTTTTTTTTATTATTATTATTATTTGTTTTTGGGTGAAGGTATGGAACAGGAGTCGTGACACAGTGACACAGTCCAGTTCAAAGGGCAGTGAAGTGCAAGTGCATTTCATAGAGTCTCAGGACCAGAGAACAGGCTCGCAACCAATGAGACGCTAACAAGAAACTGAGGAACCAATCATCTCTCACCATAGGAATGACTGTAAAGGGTTGCAATCAACATTCTCACATCAAGCAACGAAACACCGCACGTATATCCCATCATTTTTCCAAGTGCAAAGTCTATACTTTTAGGAATAGAGTGAAACGTGGAATATTGTGGAAATCCCAGAGACTCTAGAAAATGAATCAACTGAAAGATTCAATGAACATTCACAACGAGATAATATTTGATGATTTTTTTAACAAAAGACAGATAATATTAGCGCTGATACAAAGAAACAAATGGTATTGATGGTTATACAGAGATATACTGAGTATACAAAAAAAATGGATTTGATGAAAAATGGATGTGAAAATTAAATGGAACATTGCAATGAAAATCCAATCTGTCTGGCTGCTTGTTGAAAGCAGCAGCCTGAATAAGAGAGAGGGACATGGAGTAAGAGGAGGTGAGCCTGAATAGGAGCAGGAGCAGGAGCAGGAGTAGGAACAGGGCCAAAGGAGCATAGTGTCTCAAACAGGGGTGTACCTGAGCCCAGAGTTCAGGATTTCTGGCTGTTTCCTGACAAATCAACCCTAGTCATTCTGAACTCCACCATAGTGCTGTGCACTCTGTACTAGGCAGGCAGAAATCATGTACGCTGAGCATGACAACATACAATTTGTTTAGGGGTGAGTTTTTGTGGGCTAGGGTTTTTGCTTTGTAAAACTTCCAGTGGACAACATCAGTATTGTGGAGTGATTGCTATATGGATGTATATGAGTACAGGGACAGAATTGAGAGGTGCCGTTTTTTTTCCCCTTTCATTTTCTCACATCTGTATGAATGCAATGAGTAACTTTTACTAGAAATGTGTTTTGTTTTGTTTGTTTTTCTATATCATGAGAATGAGATGCTTCCTGTCCTATTAAGCTGGTTAAATAATAATATATTTTTGCTTTTGCCATGATGATCAAGCTGCGGATTAGAGACATGTAACACGTTAGCTATGACATGAAAGCAGTAAATACTGCCCCCCCCCCCCCAAAAAAAAGAAAATATCCATACTTTTCAATGACTGATATATCTGTTAATATGGCCTTGGTTTCTCTTCTATTATCATTAAAGTATGTTTCATGGTTTCATATTCAAGAGAACTATTTTAGACAACTGTTGATTGAAAGTTTGATTAATCTTTGCTTTATCAGTATTTAGTAGTGTATTGGTTGTATATTAGTGTTATTCAATAATGTATGGTTCTTTAAATACTTTTCACATTTCATAAAGAAGAGGCATGACATACTCTTATTTTTAACATTCAGTGAAAGTTCTAGATCAATGGCTTGGGTGCATTCTAAAACCTTTTTCATTTCTAAATGGTTGAAATCTACTAAAGACAAGGTTAAACAATATATATGTGTAACTTTAGAATAATACAACTAACATATATTTCTGAACCCCAGTTTTGTTAAGGGTAGTATGAAACATGATGTTTACTACAAAATAGTGAAACTTTTACTTGGGGATTGATACACCTCATAAACATCTGACTCAACAGAAACCTTCCGATGATCTTTCTCTTATCCACCTCCAGAATCAAACAGTAACTGAGCTAAGTATCCAGGAAGTCTAGCCAGTTTCCCTCTCCATCTGCTTCCCTCAGTATTGATCACCATATTCATAGCTCCTGACATTACATAATAAAAGTAGCTCCGAGAAATGATAATGACCGTGGGACCACCCACTATACATTCAAACAATAGTTTATAATACAGTGATACAATAATACTAAATACAAACATCTACAATACTGTTTTTGGTTTTGACAATTAGATTTCCCTGAATGTGTGTCACACCTAAATGAGTAATTGTCTGTGTATATATATATGAGTGTGCATGTGGGTTAGGGTATAAAATGTTATTTCTGGGATTCAGCCCAAGAACATATTGAATCGATTTCAAATTTAAGTGTTATTATGGTGCATGATTCTATAGATATGGTGTACCTGTCACTGTGTGGGGGTTAGCTAGCATGCTCACATGTGATATGTAACTACTTTTTTTTTTGTCATTAACTACCATGGGATTATAGCATGTTAGCAAGCAATGTCTAATAAAGAGCTACAGTGACTAGAAAGTCTATGGACAGAACTTAGTGCTCAACAGAGTTGAACAACTTCAAGTCACACACACACACACACACACACACACACACACACTGACACAGACACACAAACACAAAAAAACACACACTCATAATCATTTTCACCTTAACAATCATGCACGCCATTGGCCCCAGCCCAGAATAAGAAGTGAAAAGAACACTGATATCTAGAAATTTCTTGAAGATCTATCCCTAAAATAACTAGACGAATACAATTCTGGCAGTTATAAGTTATATATAGAATACTTATTTTTTTTTATTAGTAATATTTTTTTCTTTTCTTCCAGAGTTGAGGGATGATGGATGCTTGGCAGTAACTGGAAGACAGACGCTACTGTGAGGTTACCGAAAAGGCGTGAGTCCCTACATACCACAATCCGTTAAAAACACCCCCCCCCCCTTTAATACTCGTAACTGTGTGACGTGTGACTGAATGAGAATGAGGTTGAGCCCTAGGTTTGTAATCTTCCTTGCGCAATGTGCTTGACCGTTGAGGAGAGGCGGTGTGAACGGTAGGACGGATGAGGAGGGGCTTCCTTGATTCTGACATCTTGTCTGACGTCCTGAGGGGCTTGAGATGAGAGATGAAGAGAGGGTGAAGAGAAAAGTCTCTAAATGATGAGCCAGGCGAGTTTCAGTGTACATCTTCTGGCAGGGAGTATACATTTCTGTGAGAGAGAGGGAGAGAGAGAGAGAGAGAGAGAGAGAGGGAAAGAGAGAGTCATAAGATTGTTTGTACTACCTCAGTCCATGCTAGCATTGGATTTCATTCTCTTGAAGAATTAACAGTACGCGACTAATGAGCGTTAATTCAATTTCAGATGAATTTGGATGATTACTGGGAATCTCTGGGAACAGATAAAGGATATGACTTATTTTTCCTCTTTCTTTTGAGATACAAAGGAACAAACGACTGATAAAACTATTTCCGTCACATTTTCATTTCATTTTTTTTTTTTTTTTAATTTATCCAACACAATAGTGTAGAATTTATCTAGTCTTTAAGATTGCATAGAACCAGGCTGGGGGCAGTTCAGGAATGAAGTCATCATTTCCAAATGAGGTGAAGAATTGGAATTTGAACTGGAATAACCACTGGAATAACTCAACTGGAAGTACAATGGAAAAGGAATTATAGAAAGTTGAACTGAAGTCAGCGGGGAGTGAACAGGGAAAACTACACTTGGAACACAATTTAGCTGCTCTGAATGCTTGACTGCTTTGAGTTAAGTGCTATTCAAATATTAAAAATGTTTCCCCGGAAGCACATTTTCAGGTGCAAATGAAACAATCCACATGAATTGTTTTTGTACGACAATATTTTTTCATAGTTTTTCAAAGAAGAGAAACGAGTTAAAAAAAATTAACCCTGTACAAAATACACATGACGCTAAATGGGTTCTGTTGGTATTCTTCTCTTAATGGAATTCATATGTTCAGTGATTACTGAAAATATCTTTCTTGGTTGTGAAATTTCATGGAGTTTTATCTCGATACTGAGTTCTATTTCTTTGTGATTCCAATTCTGGTCCAATTCTTCATCCCCAAAACTGGTGCAAATTAAAATAAAGCTAGGCCACCTTAAAATTATATAGCAACCTCCTTCACAGCCTGTACTTACATTAGTAACTTCTATTAGAGAACTAAACTAAACTAAATTAAAATGTACAGTCCTACATTTCTAAAATTCTGACTAAAAATTCTACTCTAAACAAAAGTTCTACCTTAAAGTAAACTTTTGATTTGAACTTTTTAATTGAGCTTGCTTTGTGATGAAAGTTGCCATTAAGTTTAAGTTGACTTAACTCATTATCGGCTGAATTTAACCCCAGTTTAGTGTAAAATAAACAAACAAACTGTCTTTGCTCTTTGCCTTTGTATTCATGGGACAGTATCCAAAAAAACGAACAAACAAAAAAAAAATTTCACAAACCTGTACACGATCACAAACACAAGCACACACCACCATCAACACACACAGTACAACCACTCACCACAAACACAACACTGTCAGAGATGGTAGGAGATGAGTACAGGTTGAGAGGAGGTAAAATGTTTTAACTTAGTGTGATGGTGAAGCAAAATGGTTACAAATCACATAGCACAGGGGCTTAAAGAAATCACAGTTATTTAGTTATTTAAAATGGAATTTCTTCACTGAAAAACACAAAGTGACCATAACCTGATCTTAATCTAAGATCTGCCTGACTGTTTGTATAGAATTGTGATGAAATGCTTTAGAGCGGGGTATTTATCAGAGAGCAGAGAGGAACAGGTCTAAGAGTGGGAACAGTGTGTACTGGTAATGTAAATGGGAGAGATGGAGAGAGATGCAGATACAGTCCTGTGGGACAGGATTCACAATTACAGGATTCACTGGTTAGATGGGATCAGAATGCTAGCCTGGGAATGTGCTGTTAGTTCTTTAAATGAGTTTGAGAAAGTAGAGGAGACACAGAGAGAGAGAGAGAGAGAGAGAGAGAGAGAGAGAGAGAGAGAGAGAGAGAGAGAGAAAGTGAGAGAGCAAGAGAAAGTAAGAGAGAGAGCGAGAGAGAGAGAGACAGAGAGGGCCAGAGAGAGACAGAGAGAGAAACAAGCATGGAAATTCTGATAGTAGTTAATAGAGGATTGAGGAGAATTGAATATGATAACATATAAATAGAGAGCAGGTTCTGAGAGCCATTGGCTAACTCAGAGTCACATGATTACCACACAACACGCCACCAAGTTTTACCAGCATGAGATGGGCGGGGCTCCCCCAAACTTTGGGACTCCAGGCTCATGGAGATTTGTTAGATCTGTCTGTTTTATTCACACACACACACACACACAGAAAAAAAAAATTAATTAAGCGGACGGGAAGACGGGGGACTCTTTTTTTTTCTTGGCACTATACAAAACATAAAAAAACAATCACTCCTGGTGTGATAAAAAAAAGCCAAAAAGTTCTATGTTTAGTTTGTACTGTTCGTATGTGTTCACATAAGCTTGGTCTCACAGCGCACTGTGAGGAATGTAGCTGTCACTGAAAGAAAGAACTGAAAAAGAAAGAGCAGAGAGAGAGAGTGCGAGAGAGAGGGGGAGAGAAAGAGAGAGAGGGAGAGAGAGAGAACAAGTAGAAGGGCCTCAGTGAGAAAGCAAGATAGAGAAAGAGAGGGAGAGTGTTTCTGAATGCTTTTGTTTTGGTACATGAGAGCGAAGAGAGAGAGAGAGAGAGAGAGAAAACAAGAGAGTGAGAGAGATCGAAATACGAGGAGAAGTTCTTACTTGGTCCCCTCCTCTGTGCCACCCTCTCCATCTGTCTTTCCTTCCTCCTCAATTTTCTGTTCATCAGAGATGAGTTCCTGCTTCTTCCTTCTCCGTATACACTTCACTACCACCATAGACAGGATCACCAGGGCCAGCATCCCTCCAACTGACGCTCCAATCGCCACGGCGATTGTTGAGTCCCTTGGAGGGGGCACTGGAGAGAGAAATAAAGGCATTGAGCTTGTGTGTGTGTGTGTGTGTGTGTGTACATATAGGTGTGTTTGTGCAGCAGTGTGATTTTGTGTATGTGCATGTGTGATGTGTGTGTGCGTGTGTGTGTGTGTGTACATAGGGCATATAAGCATGCATATGTATGTGTATATGTGTTTGTGTAGGTGTTTGAGTGTATGTATATATAGGTGTGTTTGTGCAGCAGTGTGATTGCGTGTATGTGCATGTGTGTGTGTGTGTGCGTGCGTGTGTGTACATAGGGCATATAAGCATGCATATGTATGTGTATGTGTGTTTGTGTAAGTGTTTGAGTGTATGTATACATAGGTGTGTTTGTGCAGCAGTGTGATTGCGTGTATGTGCATGTGTGTGTGTGTGTGTGTGTACATAGGGCATATAAGCATGCATATGTATGTGTATATGTGTTTGTGTAGGTGTATGAGTGTATGTATACATAGTTGTGTTTGTGCAGCAGTGTGATTGCGTGTATGTGCATGTGTGCGTGCGTGTACATAGGGCATATAAGCATGCATATGTATGTGTATATGTGTTTGTGTAGGTGTATGAGTGTGTGTATATATAGGTGTGTTTGCGCAGCAGTGTGATTGCGTGTATGTGCATGTGTGTGTGCGTGTGTGGGTGTGTATAAGGGAAGTGCTCTCGGGCAGCATTGTGTAACAGTGGCAGGCACTAGTGCAGAGATGAGTGAGAGTGACACGCCCATCAATAAGTGAAAAGCAGCAGATCGCTGAGTCATCAGCTAACCCAGGCGCTGAGACGACACGCACCGCATGGCTCAAGGACAGCGGGGAGAGGAGAGGAGAAGGGAGGAGAGGAGAGGAGAGGAGAGGAGAGGAAAGGAGAAAACTAGGTGTGCACGATAACTATTCCAGCAAGGTGTCCTCTAACCACGCATTTCATACAGTAAACTTCATCTAATGATCTTTTCTGCTCACATGGAGCACTATCAGATTATGAAAGCTTGTGTTCAACTTAAATATCCAAATATTAATGTGACACACTCTCTCTTCTGTAATGTGTGTCATAAACCGGCCTGCAAGGTCAACAGAAATACACTACAATTCCCATAGTGCTTTGTGAACATTTGCCACCGTGTCAGAGTCCTTACGCTCTGTAAGAACGACGAGCTCAATGACCCCGTGGCCTTTGACGCGGTCAGGAGGGTTGTGAATGTAACAGTTGTAAATCCCTTCATCCGACAGCTGCACGTCGTAGATGGTGATGGACACGTCATTTTTGTCCAGGTTCCCGGCAAAAACCACCCGGTCTCCAAACTTATCCGTCTTCAGAGGAATGATCTTCTTCTTATAGGTCATGAACTACAGAGAGGAAAACAGGAGGGAGAGGGAGAGAGAGAGAGAGAGAGAGAGAGAGAGAGAAAGAAAGAAAGAAAGAAAGAAAGAAAGAAAGAAAGAAAGAGAAGGAAAGAAAGAAAAAGAAAGAGAGAAGGAAAGAAAGTAAAGAAGGAAAGACAGAAAGAAAGAAAGAAAGAAAGAAAGTAAAGAAAGAGAGAAGGAAATAAAGTAAGAAAGAAAGAAAGATAGAAAGAAAGAAAGTAAAGAAACTAACTTTGTCAAGTTTTCTGTAACACATTTGCCACACATTGGCCCAGACCATATAATGTGGAAACATTGGCGATTGGCAGTAAAAGATCAAAAAGGAGAGAGAATAAACCAGGAATAAAGCATGCTCCTGTCCTCTCACCATCTCGTGGGTGTCATTTTGGTCCTGCTGGTAAGTCCAGTTCATGGCGAATTTGCTTGGATCCACTTTGTAGCAGGAGGTAAAGGAGCAAGGTATTTTGACCATGGTCCCATTAAGAGCATTAATCTGGTGGGACACCAGCACATCCATAGAGGCAGTTGGGGAAGCTGGAAGACACACACACACACACACACACACACACACACACAGTGTCAATTGTTAAACAGTTGTTTGTATCCTTTGCTGCAGGAATAGGGGTCTATAGCAAAGTACCGTGTTGTCCAATCAGGCCTGCTATAGGTATTCACTAACCACGACAGAGTTTAAAACATGAGATATAATACAGACCCAGGTCGAATAGTTATGTGTAGTGTTGAAATGACCGGGTCTGGTGTCCATTTTCCTCAGTGTAATGTCTCCTTGTGACAGCGCTCTCTTAATTAACAGGATAAATGACCGTTTTAATGAAATCTCTGTAAGGCATTCATACAATGTATGCTTTGGTATTATGTTAACGCACTCAGTCTTGTTCTAATTTCAGTGGTTTTTAGTAGAAAAGGACGGACACAAGGTAAAGGAGACACATAAGGGTATTGGAACGGGGCATGTCATTTAAATATCCCCAAATACTCACTGTCCCTTCCTGAAAAAAAGAATCTGTTTTGGCATTTGGAGCGTTGGTTATTTTTAGAATCTAAAAGATTCTACTGCAAAGTCAGAGAGGTTCACTTCATAGAGGCATTTCTAAGTTAATATTTGTACTCACCATACATCAAACAACACAGTTATCAGTTGTTATGAAATGTAGAGTAATACTGAGGTGAATTTGCAGAGTTTTTGTGACTGCTGGGGGGGGAAAGGGGGGGGGGGGTGCTCAGGTTTTACAGCAGTGCAGTAATATCATCATCACAACGCTACTTAGGGGCCTACAACTTTTTTTTGTTTTTGTTTTGACTCTTTTACTCCCCAGTAAAGTCTGCCAAACATCATTTATCTGAAAAGCACGGTGTACTTCTGTTTTACAACTCCAAAAGAGTTCAAAGAGTTTTCAAAGAGATTTTTCAAAAGCCTTTGGCATCTTAAAAAAAAGTCTTTGAAAAAAAAAAAAACCCCCAGTAGGACAGTCAGTCAGCGATCGGTGCAGGTAGGATACATGTGGCTGGCCAGAGGGCGGAGGTTTAGACCGGGTTTGGTTCTGTTAATACCTCTAACCTGACGGTAAACAGAGATGATGTGAAACCTGGTCTTTAATAATGTAAAGTCTTCACTGCATTAAAAGAGCATTAAACTGACAGTGAAAAAGAGTCCTGAGAGAGGTGCTCTCGTCTGGAAAACTCCGACCACACCCAGAGCCGCAGCTGGCCCGGTACCGCCGCAGAGTGACGCCAGAGCTTAGACAGCTCTTTTATCGGGCTGTGGAGACTACTGATGTGTTCAGGTTTGTGCTCTGTAATTTATTCAGTCAACTGATAATGTCACCAAGCTTTATTATTTGCAGATGTTAATGAAGTGTGAAACATGTTGGACTCAGTGAGTGAGTTTTGTATTTGTATTTGTGTGTAGTGCATCCAACGGAGGTTGGGAACACACTTAGATCTATCAAGTACAGATGTGCATACGTGTGTTTGTGTGTGTGTGTGTGTGTTCGTGTGTATGTGTGTGTTCGTGTGTGTGTGTTTGTGTGTGTGTGTGTGTTCGTGCGTATGTGTGTGTGTGTTCGTGTGTGTATATGTGTGTGTGTGTGTGTGTGTGTGTTTGTGTGTGTGCGTGTATGTGTGTGTATGTGTGTATATTTTCCTCTCTGCACCATTTTGTCCCACCACTGCAGTCAGTAGTTTTGTATGTCTGGACAAGTTCCCAGCGCTGCCACAATTACTCTTCATCTGCCCCGGCTTCTGCAGCAGTAACGCAAGTACATCATATACCCCTCCCTTCTCTCCTGCCTCTCTCTCTCTCTCACTCTCACACTCACTCTCTCTCTCTCTCTCACTCACTCTGTTCTCTGTTCTGCAATTCAGCACTTGTCCCCTCCCACCATGAAAATCAGGTGTGCTCTGATATTCTCTTCCTCTGTGTCGGAGTGAGAGGGAGAGAGGGGAAAGGACAGATAAGATAACTAATCTCCTGACACATAACCTCTACAGACTTTTCTGGAATAATCATATTTTCAGTCACATCTTAATGTGGTTTGGTTTGTGCTTTTCCACCTTCGAGTCGTCGAATGGTTGCTTCAGTATGTTTCTTTTTGTGCACACAGAAACACGACCTATTTTCATCCATATGGCCACAGAAAGCCAGCATAACATGATCAGCCTGTCTCTCTCTCTCTCAAACACACACACACACACACACACACACACACACACACACACATGCAGAGTCAGCGCTCAGGGCAGGGTGTGTTACTCTACACCAGCAGTAAGTCAATGTCATCTTACCTAACCCCCCCGTCCCCCCCCCCAACCCGCCCTCCCTTTACTCTCATGTATATTTAGTGCTTCTCACTCAGCACAGAGCTTTCCCACGCTGCCCTGTAATCATGTCCACTGAGGACAGTCCTCACACACACACACCTACACACACACACCTACACACACACACACAGAGTAACACACAGAGTCACACACACACACACAGTCACACACACACACACACACGCATGCACACACACACACACACGCATGCACACATACACACACACACACATGCACGCACGCACACACACACACACACACACACACACACACGCATCGCACCCTACAGGATTCACATTCGATCGGTAAACCTCACTCCTACATACTGTACTGACTTATGTTTCTCACTTCAGTAACACAGCAAACAGGTTCAACCTGCAAACAGGAAAACACGTCTCTTTTTTTTTTTTCCACAAAAGCCTGTCTCTGTTTGTCTTAAGGCTGCGCTAGAATCTCAAGAGTTGTAATCACGTTAACCATACTAATTACTTTTGTGTGTTGCGTGTTATGTAAGGGCTGGAGATGGTATTTATCGTGTCAGCTGAGACGAGAAGCCTGCCTTTTGTTTAAGCAGGAAGGAAAAATAAGACATTAAAATGTGTGTGTATTATTCATGGGATGTGTGTGTGTGTGTGTGTGTGGTCAGAGCTTAATGGTACCGGAATGATCTTCTTTGATGACTTTTACTGTCAGGGATGCTGGAAGGCATTAAATACTGCAGTGTCTCCCCTCCTTTTCAGTTTTCTTCCTCCCTCTTTCTCTCTCTCTCTCTCTCTCTCTCTCTCCCTCCCTCCATCCTACTATTCCTTTTCTCTCTCCCCCCTTCCTTCACACCCCTCCCAGTCCATTGCCTGCTCTCCTTTTTCTCTTTTTGTTTCAGATCTCAAGGTCGTTTTTAAAAAGAAAAAAGGTTTCAGCGAGTCTTTTTTTTTCTGTCATTTGTTCTATAGGTGTCATCTGCCCTGAGCAACCTTCCAAAGTCACACACACACGCGCACACACACACACACACACACACACACACACACACACACACACACACACACACTAGAGCTCCAGTAGTCACACATTGCACCAGTTCCCTTCCTAACATAATGAATATAATTACCAATCATAGAATAAATATTAATTCAAGAAGAACACATAGAAAACCCATCACTAACCAATAAAGCAAAATTACTGAACAAGCACATGTCGCATACTGTTCAATGCCACCGTTTCTTTCAGAACCTACAGGCCCAACTGTTTACATGCTTAGCTTTCCCTGTGAGGAGGGACTGCAGCAAACTGTCTGAATGTGAAGACTACAGCACACACATCTGAGCTGTCTCACTGCTCAAACTACAGCATGAACAGTCATGCTGTCTCACTGCGCAAACTACATCATGAACAGGCATGCCGTCTCACTGCGCAAACTACAGCACTGTCTCACTGCTGTAACTGCAGCACAAACACAGCTGTGCTGTCTCACTGCTGATGCTACAGCACACACACACACAGCCATACTGTCTCACTACTCAAACTAAAGCACACACACAGCCGTTCTGTCTCACTGCCATTCTGTCTCACTGCTGATGCTACAGCACACACATGCGCATGCACACACACACACACACACACACACACACACACACACACACACAGCTGCACTGTCTCACTGCTGAAACTACAGGGCGTGTGTTTCATGAGGGTAAACACAGGCATTTGTCTTTTCAGTCCATCAGGCCGGACCAGGTAAAAACACTACAGTCTGCCATAATACTGATAATGCGCAGGGCTTTGATAAGACTCAGCCAACTATAGTGGGGGTAGGGTTTCATTTTCAAATGCTTTTCACTCTAAAGACACAGGCCAGTCTACACCAAGAGCACTTTGCAGCTTAGAGACAATACCACGTGTTTAATACATTATGGAATTAACCGTTTTCCAGGCAACAGGCAACTTCAGTGCGATGCAATGTATGCAATTCAATGTATGCAGTGTCAATGCTAGACAGATTCCGAACTCTGGTAGGAAATATCTAAATGTTTACAAATGAAGATCATCAGTTTTTCTGTATTTCTATCGATGTTTTCAGCTAATATTATCACAGCTGTTGTCATTTCAATAGTATTGACTTTTTTGGTGATATTTTTGAACTGTTTCTATTTCTGAACTATACACAGAAGGTATCAATTCTTCCTTGAGAGCGCAGCCCACGAATCTAAAGTAACATAATGTAGCTGAACAGGAATAGGTTTAGCGGAGAACCAAACTTCCAATCGATGTGTCCCAATGGTGCGCTCCCTGTGGTTCTATTTTTACTAAGCGTGTTTGATGAGGGTCAGGTTCTATAGGAAAATGAGGCTATGTTAATGGAGCTCACACGCGTGATGTCACTATTGCTGCTGGATCTATAGGGGGAAAATGAGATGACATAATGGATATTGGATGTAAACTCTGACAGCTAATCCAACCCATCTGTTAAACACGAAACCTGCTATGCTTGGATTAGGTGTTGAGAGAAGACACTAAACCCAGTCGTTTCAATGCGAGTTTTTTTTTAAAAAAATTTTTATTAAACTGTTGTGAAAAATGCAACCAAATGTTTTAGGGTGATCTTAGCTGCATCTGAGCTGCCTGAAGTACGTTCAGTTTTTGAACGGTTTGATGGGTTTTCAGATTTCAGCTGTATTTTACTGAAGCACTCAAAGATGTACCAGTCATTCAACGTATTTCACGGTTTATTCACAAACAATTTAGTCATTGTTGTAGTGGTCAGTGTTCCCTTCCTGACTCATTTCTCTATGGAAAATTCTCTGGGGTGATAAGATTTAGAATTCCAGTCCGTTCACCAAGATTCTGGGACAGGTCTGTGAGTTATACACAGCTGTCAAAATGGGATAAATCTGTGTAAAAAAAAATAATTTTATTTTTTTTTAAAATTTATTTCTGGTCTAGACCTTGAAAAACGAGAGGTCAAACCTCAGCACCGTGATGAGACAGGACAGCATCTCGTCAGCAAATCACCACGTTGATTCACGACTATGTCCTAAAACAGCAGGCACTGGACGTCTGATGGATAAGCAGTGAAAATGTTGATGGAGGGGGGGGACACGAGACACTTTGACCCGAGTCTCACGAGCGAATTAGGTGGGGAGACCGTCCTTCATTACTGCGAGAGATGATACGCATTGTCCTTGAACCTACGTGCTTGTCGTCGTTCCTGTTAATATAAGAGGGCATGTTTACGCTGGATGAATCTCCTGTTCGTAATACCTCATGCCTCTGATTACATCAATGCAGACCTCTCTGTTTCATTTCCAGTTACACTGCAGCTGGTCACAGTGAATGGTGACGGGGTGAGCTAATGCCCTCTAGTGGCTGATGCGTGACACTGCATTTACTTCAAGGCAAAGCTGTTGAAGCACTCTTCATTGCTTACTGTCTCAGAACCTGTCCTTTACCCTCCTAATCTCTGATGTAAATATAAATCTGTACATATCTTTAATATAATAGCTTGCTTACATGTGTTGAGTGTGTGCACGTACATTTGCCTTTTTCATTTCTCTCCAAAGCCATCCCTCTCACACTTTCCCATATATTAAATGACATTTTGTGTGTGTACATTACTTGCATTATGTTAAATTCCAGTTTCTCTCTCCACGTATCACAGCACACAAAACATTAGGTTTCTACATTTCAAATCTCAGCTGTAATTAATGATTCTTGTGAGCTGATCTGGTAAAATGTGTGACTCAGCCTAAGGTTGCTGATCTAGAATCAGCTTTCCTCATACCACAGAATGCTACTTATTACAAGAACGCAATGCAATAAGTGAGCCTAGATCAGACACTTATTGTGAGAAACTGATTAATACAACCCCTGATGTCACCTCTCTGTCTTCTCTCCTAATGTTTCGGGGGAGTTGTCTTGGAGTGCCTTTTCCTGCAGCCTTTTGTAAAATAATTCACTCTACTCCCCCAGGTGGTCAAACGGTGGAACTGCATCTGCAAGAGCCTGTCACCTCCTCTAAACTAGCCTCTCTGTGCAATAAAGGCCTGTTTAGCATTTAAGTTTAAAGGTAAGAAATGGGTGTGTTTGAACTGAGATGTGCTGGGGGAAAAAAAAAACAACCCGCACCCCATGTTTAATACGCAAATACATATACATACCGATCATCCAATCATGCAGATGGAAATCATGTTGCAATTATATAAATTACCTTTTTAGAAACATTACAAATGAAGTTACTCTGTATGATGGAAATGTAATTGCCCCCCAGACCACTTTCCTTTTACAACCTCATTCATTTAATGAATGGATGAAACAGAGGCCAGAGAGATGGCTCTCTTGGTGCATAATCTAGTTGTCATGTCCAGACGGTACCTTACAGAACAGGGCGCCAGTGGTCGTTTCTAACGGATGAGATGTCACCTAGCAACGCCAAGCCGTCCATTTGAGAGGGTGCGCAAAAAACTCATACGTCACTGGTCAGCCAGTTGCTTGCACGAGGGACCACACGTAGTTTCACGCATCTGAGGTTTTCTGACGCTGACTGATAATATGAAATAATGAAAACTAGGATATAAATAGGTTATGTCGGCAAGTTCACACAGGATGCGCACTTCCAGCTTCAGCACCAGGAGCGAGCGTACACACGCACATTACGCGCGCGCCTACGCTGAGATGGTACTGATACATTATTGATCATGAAAACGAGGTGATCTCAGCAAAAAAAATCGCTTTAGTGGAAGAACATCACTGTTGCTGCGATTCCAAACACAGAATGTAGGCCAACTGCTACCACACACCGCTGTGTTTGACGTGTATCAGTTGATATTTAAGCATTTTGAGTGCACAGAGAAAGATATGCACGGTACTGTTTAATCTAAGTACGGATATAAGGATGCAGAGATTTTTCTGAGCGAGGTATATCTGTGAGGATTACACTGAAGAACCTTACAGCTAATTAAACATCAATTTAGGACAACCTATCTTAAGCTTTTAAAATGTAACGACTCGTTCTCCCCCCCCCCCCCCCCCTCTCTCTCTCTCTCACACACACACACACACACATAGTAACAAATGTGACCGAAAACGCAAAGGTAACGCATCACACACAATGTGGGTCCCTTCTGGGAATATAGTCGCTAAATTTCTTACTCACCCATCATAAAAACCATCAGTCCTATATAGCTTAATTTGACAGCCGGCGTCCACAATATATCTCGCGTTTGCAACAGAAGAGCCATTTCGGTCCCCGTCGTTGAGCCTGTCGTTAAAAGATAAATAAGAAACGCCTGATACCTATTTCTTGACAATATACATATATAAAAAGCGCGAAATGTGTGTTATTTTTCAGTGCTATGGAATGGCTGACAGTGACAGTAGCCGTAGAAACAGTTGGTTTTATGGTTATGGGTTACTCCTGTAGGAAGGCGGGGAGCTGGAGATTTCTGAATCCCGTTCTTTCCCAGCTAGCCCTCCCACTTCCCTACTAGCATCTGCTATTTCCAGCTACACGCCAAAGTCGTATCAACACGACACCAAAATGAATGGGCACGAAGGCGAATGAAGGAAGGGGGAAAAAAAAAGTCTTCTGTAGGATGAGAATGGAATGAAGAAAAGTCTGTTGTACAAAGGAGAGAAGGACTCGATGGAGTAGCCAGCTGCTGCTTTTTAATTCACTGTTAAAAAAAACTGTACCGCTTTTATCGCATGCAAAGATGCACTTATGTAAAGTATTTATTTCATTCAGCAGCCATTAATCAGTGATCTTTTTTAATAATAATAATAATAATAAAAAAACAGTGACTTTTTTTTTTTTTAAATAATTGATGTCTATAATAACAGCGACAAACTTAGCCAAACATAAGTGCTATCAACCACAGCGTCTAGAGTTGCGTACATTCACAACACACAAATGTGTAAGTCTGGAATGTTCCATAGCAGAAAATCACTCGGGGGGAAAAACCCCCACTGTGTTTTCCTTCATACAAAGCTCAGACAACATGTCCTTTGCATACTTGTTTTGGAACTTAAATACCATTAAGACACAGTCCAAATGTAGAGAGTGAACCAGTCACCCCATTTCCCCGATACGTTTTGAGTGGAAAGTGGATAAAATGGCAAAAATTGACATTTCTAAAAAATCAATGCAGTCGTTGCAGCTAAACAAAAAAGAACAATCTAGTTTGCAGTAAGCCCCCCACCCCACCTTCCCTCCACACACATCAAAGACATGAAAAGAGGAATGTAGAGAGAGGAAGAGAAAGAGATGGTGAGAGAGAGAGAGAGAGAGAGAGAGAGAGAGAGAGAGAGAGATACTATAGTGTTCCAATACTAAAATCTGTAATCAGTAAGGCAAGCTTTTTTTGGGCAGTTAGTGTACAAAAGACAGCTGTTGGGCTTTAGATGGTTGCTATAGCTTTTAAGACTCTAGACCTGCACGGTGTGTGTGTTTTGCCCATACCCACATCTTTTGGGGCAATGAAACTGAGCTGAACTGAGCACTGACTGAGAGGATTACCTTGGAATGGACACATGAATGTTTGGTGTGGTGAAACATTGGTCGTGGATTTTGTAGATGGAGCAAAAGAAACGGGAGGGGAACAGATGAATAGAGAGATGAAACTAGAGTGAGTGGATAACTAGAATGGCAGAGAATAGGATAACCAGATTAGGAGCAGAAGATTTAGGATTACGGCGAGAGCAAACCGAGGGATTTTAGTCGTATCTGTCCCACTCTGCATCATGGAGAATATCAGCAGCTGGAAAGCCCCGACAGGGAAAAATGGCACAAAACGAGACCTTTGTTGAGAGCTCGAGCAGCGTCAGATGAGAAACAATCGGCTTTGTTGGGGCGTCCAAGAGGGTCGAACTGTCCTCAAATGAACTTTTTCCACTGTGTTACAAAAAACCCATCAGTTGTGAAACTACCGCTTTTCTCCAAGGGATGTGCGTCTACTCCAGTGGTGGATTAGATTGCAGATGATCTGGTGACATAATCAGATTTACATCTGCGTCTCACAACAGAAGTCATGTTGGACCAGCACTGTATACTAATGTGACCACAGTCATTAAAAAAAAGGATAAGGATGGATAGAAGTGGCCTCAGTGTTAGAAAAAAGCAAAGACCAATTGTAAACGAATAGGCTGTTGGCAGAGGTTTATGCAACGCAGAAAGATAAAGACACATAAGTAAAAACAAATAGCAAACAAGTGACTGAAAGGCTATTGAAGCCAAAGCAAATGTCAGAAGCCTACTACATGGATTCTGCTGTAAGTTTGGTCATATACAGAACACTACTACAGCACTGAATAATCAATGTCCATTCTGTTTGTGTTTCAATGGAATTGATCTGAGAACGAAACCCAAGCCACCAATCAATGATTAACAATAACCAAAACAGTCAACAAACACTGCATTAGTACACGACTACAAAAGACTCAAACATGCTTGGCATGCTATATGTAGGTTAATCCCCCGAGAGATAGGGTTTCTAGACAGCATGCTTTTTTTTAAGCGATGACAATTTTCAACAACACTTTCAGTACTTAACAAAATCTGATTAAAACAAGAGATAATTATCATCAGAGATTATATCTATGTGTTTCCAAAGCAAAAATACCTCTGGAATTGTCTTGTTAGACTCTTTCTGTGGGTGAATACTTTATAACTGGCGTAAAAACAAACAAACAAACAAACACACAACCAAACAAACAAACAAAAACAAAACTCTGGGATTATCTTGTTAGATAGCTTCTATGGGTGACTGCTTTATATTTGACATAAAAGAACTAAATTAACTTATTTTAGAGCCGTAAGAATAATTAAACTCTATTTTTTTGGCAGTTGTGTGTAATACTTCTCAGACAATCTCAGTGCTAATTAATTATTTGGCTGTATTGGATAACTTCTAACTGTAGAACTGCCACAAATTTACTTTACAAAATGTTGATTCTGACATAAACACTGGCTCATTTTTAAGTCCAAAAACATTTGCTCATGTTTTTAAATGTTTCTGCTAAATTCTTCGTCAAGAAGAAGTAAGACTTATCACTTTGTGCATCTCTGAGAGGATAGCTAGGTCATTAGCCATTCCATGACAAAGATCACAGATTCATAATGAAATCCATCAGTCACTCAGTAACTCCTTCATGTAAGTATCAGGTGACATAACGCCTCTGGGAAAAAAAAAAAAGAAAAAAAAAAGGAAGTCCACTCAAATAAATAAGGTCAAAGTCCAAGCCTTCAAACTTGGTTCATGTCATCGTTTGACTATGACGATAATTTGTTGCTAATGAGTCCCATCGTGTTTTGAGAAACGTTCTTCTTAAACAGAAACTCATACAGTGGCGTCATGGCGTAGGAGGGCTGCTGTCACAGAGTGGGGTCTCTCCCACCGGCACCCAGTCCATGGGCAGGGGCTCTCTGGTGGCGTGAGATTTGGGCTTTGTATCCGAATTTGGTGGAGGACAACGCTGTGTTAGAGAGACAAAGGGTTAGTCACGCTTGTGCTGAACATTCACCTCTTGGTAAGTGTACGTAACTTGGTGAATAAATCATGTTTTAACTGACGTGAACTTTAGTCACATTGCCATAAAAACAACACATCAATAAAGACAAGCTTAGCATGTTGCAGTGCTGTGCGATTAACTGTATGTACTGGTACACCAGTGCTGGTTTCATACAGTAACATAGACTTTCAGCTGTAACGCTACCCATGACAACATATAAATCTATTCCATAAAATATCGTCTTCCTTGTTGCCTGGCCTGTGGGAATGACGATGTCCACCAAAGATAACCCTCACAAAAACAAAACGGAATTTTTCTCCTCCATGCCTCTCCTTCACCAGAAAGCTTCTGGCTCCCCTTCACCGTTGGGGTGTTGGCCAAACAGAAACAGCACTTCTGGTTAGATCCGCAGTGGAGGGTGAGAAAACAAACACTACTAACAAGGAGGAAGAGTTCACACTGAAATGAACTGCGGCATCCATCGTTTGGTCCTGCTTTGGATTAGCAACACCAAACAAATGATTGTAGCCCGTAAAATGTCCGTGAAGATTCTCGGTCATCCAGGTCATAGTTATCCAAGAAGGGTTAAGTCGAGGGCGACTGGACTTGGTTGTAGATTCTTGAAACGTCTTCAAGAATCTACAGTTAATTGCACAGCACTGCAACATGCTCAGCACGTCTTTACTGAAGAACTGAAGAAGCCTCTCGGATGAGAGGTGAAGCGTCTTCAAGAATCTACAACCAAGTCCGTTTGCCCTTGACTTAACCCTTCGTGGATGTAGCCTGTAAACTATGCGAATGGCTCAGTGTAGTGAAAGGTGAGAACAAAAGTAATCATTTCACATCTCTGCAGAACAGTTATGCTAGTGAATACAAGTGTATCAAAAGGTGAACCAAAATCAAAACTTAATGAACTTTAACCCAATGTACACTTGCAAAGTCGTTCAAAGTCGCTCAGTTGATTCCCCTACAACAAACGACAACAACAACAACATCCTTTTGTTTTATGGTACTGACGCTCAGGAGATACGGATTAATTATGGATTAAAAACTTTACTAATGTAAAGTTAAATATCGCCAACTGTAGTGGTACCCCTCGACTCTTTGAAAATGAATGAAAGAATGAATGAATGAATAAATGAATGAATGAATAAATGAATGTTCTTCAGAAGGTCAATGTTATTTGTGGCAAACTCAGTGTTCTCAGTTTTGTTGAGGTTACCAATAAAATTACTGTTCTGTCCCACCATTTAGTAACTGTGTGTTTCTTTCTACATCAGGTTAATGATGCACATCATGTAGTACAACATTCAAATCACAAACAAGCCAGAACTAGGAAGATGTTTCACAAATAATTAGTGTGAGCTTCAGCTTACCATGGTGACATAGATGCTTTGTGGTTTAGGAAAGTTGACAGGTTACTTACCATGGTGACATAGATGCTTTGTGGTTTAGGAAAGTTGACAGGTTACTTACCATGGTGACATAGATGCTTTGTGGTTTAGGAGAGTTGACAGGTTACTTACCATGGTGACATAGATGCTTTCTGGTTTAGGAGAGTCGAGTTGGCAGGTTACTTTGGTGCTTTCACCTCCAAGAGAGTTGAGTTCAGCGTTTAAAGCCTCTTGAGGTGAAGACCTGCATTTTTGCTGAGAGAGAGAGATTGAGAGAGAGAGAGAGAGAGAGAGAGAGAGAGATCTGTTAGATAGTTCCGTTAATAGATCAGTGTAAAACGTAATACTGACCTACCTAACGTTATACAAGTTTTTTTAAAAATCTTTTTTGCTTCAGTTTCTTTACAGTTGTCTTTGCTAGACTACTCCAATGTTGTTTGACTCCATGTAATGAGTTGTCCAAGTACACACTCACAGAATCCCCCTCCACTGGGACTGTCAGACAAGAATAAAAGAACTAACATTGGTTTTTGGGTGTGTTAAAATGAAAGAGTGTGAGAGACAGAGGGAGGGAGAGAGAGAGAGAGGCAAAGGCTATCAGAGTGGAATGATGGAATGATGAGATGAAAAATAAGGATCAAAGACTGACAGCATGTTACCTTGTTTTCACTGGGTCCCTGCAGGGTGGATGGTTCTACCTGATTCTGACTGCAGAAAAACACACATTATACATTTTTTACTCAGTTTATTCTGTCAATCAATTATCAAACCACTCTGGTGATCATGAGAGTGTGTACATATACTGTATATAATCATGAAAACATGTTCACGTTAATGCCTGTTTTTTTCCTACAGGCATCTGTCTGCATATCCATTAGCTCCGGGATATCCATCAATAAGTGACAATTTTGTCATTGGCCTATTAAGCATTCTCTCACCTTTGTGCGACTTGTTGCCTTGGTGATCTCTTAGTGTAAACCCACTTCCCCAGCAATACCACGCCCACCAGGACCAGAAGACCAACCACAGAGCAGAGCACCCACAACCATATTGGGCGGCCGTGTGTTTCCATGGAGGCAGGTATGGTCAAAATTCTACTCTCTGCAAAACAGACAAGAAGGAAACTAAACGCTTGATAAACTTGATGTAAGAGGGAGAAATGTAAGAGGGAGAAAAAAGGTAAACGCATAATGTGTGTGCTTTGTTAAAGTCAGACCACAAGAGAACTGGAATGGTTAGATGTTTGTTTGATTGTACCTCTGATGGTTAGATGTTTGTTTGATTGTACCGCTGATGGTTAGATGTTTGTTTGATTGTACCTCTGATGGTTAGATGTTTGTTTGATTGTACCTCTGATGGTTACATGTTTGTTTGATTGTACCTCTGGTGGTTAGATGTTTGTTTGATTGTACCGCTGATGGTTAGATGTTTGTTTGATTGTACCTCTGATGGTTGGATGTTTGTTTGATTGTACCTCTGATGGTTAGATGTTTGTTTGATTGTACCTCTGATGGTTAGATGTTTGTTTGATTGTACCTCTGATGGTTAGATGTTTGTTTGATTGTACCTCTGATGGTTAGATGTTTGTTTGATTGTACCTCTGATGGTTAGATGTTTGTTTGATTGTACCTCTGATGGTTAGATGTTTGTTTGATTGTACCTCTGATGGTTAGATGTTTGTTTGATTGTACCGCTGATGGTTAGATGTTTGTTTGATTGTACCGCTGATGGTTAGATGTTTGTTTGATTGTACCTCTGATGGTTAGATGTTTGTTTGATTGTACCGCTGATGGTTAGATGTTTGTTTGATTGTACCGCTGATGGTTAGATGTTTGTTTGATTGTACCTCTGATGGTTGGATGTTTGTTTGATTGTACCTCTGATGGTTAGATATTTGTTTGATTGTACCTCTGATGGTTAGATGTTTGTTTGATTGTACCTCTGATGGTTACATGTTTGTTTGATTGTACCTCTGATGGTTGGATGTTTGTTTGATTGTACCTCTGATGGTTAGATATTTGTTTGATTGTACCGCTGATGGTTAGATGTTTGTTTGATTGTACCTCTGATGGTTACATGTTTGTTTGATTGTACCGCTGATGGTTAGATGTTTGTTTGATTGTACCTCTGAAGGTTAGATGTTTGTTTGATTGTACCTCTGATGGTTAGATGTTTGTTTGACTGTACTTCTGATGGTTAGATGTTTGTTTGATTGTACCTCTGAAGGTTGGATGTTTGTTTGACTGTACCTCTGATGGTTAGATGTGTCTCATTACGGTAGATTGTATCTCCTTTTTCTGGACGTAGTCGACACATGTAAGTCCCACTTGCGCTGGTGTCTATCGAATGCAAGAGGATGTCAAATTTCCCCATGGATAAATTTCCAATAAACTTAACCTCTTCCCCCCTCGTTACCAGATGGCTCTGGAGATAGTAGAACACTGGCTTCTCGACTTGTCGCTCAGGATCCTGTTTTTTTTTTTGTTTTTTCAAACAAAAACGGGCCATTTGTGTTTCAGAGCAAATTCTTTTTTTTTTTTCTTAAACAGATGTATGCTTAAATCAAGATTCTGCCTGTATGAAATTAGGCCCACCATAGCATAATTTCACTTCACAAAACAAATAGATGAATTTGGTGCTTCTCGTTGATACCATTCATATCGCGACGAAGGTTTCACATAAGTTCTCTGAAGAAGACTTACCTTGAATTCCCACTCGATGGAGAGCATCATAATATTTGCAGGCCTGGGACAGTGAGAAAAATCACAGGTCAAACGGACATCCGACCCTTTGAGAACCGTCTGGTTTTTGCCAGTCAACAAACAACACAGAGCTGTCCGTGCTGCGGAGGAAAGAATTCGGATACTCAGACACGCTTTCATAGTACGTGGATATGATCAATAGATTCAAATTAGTTCAAAAAGAAAGAGTGGGGGAAAAAAAAAGGTATGCTTACCAGTGATGAAGATGGCTACCTTGACAACAGCCTCCATAGTTTAAGGGGATAATAGCACCTTAGTCTGAGAAAAAAAAAAAAAAAGCAGAACTATGATTCTGATGACAGAAGGATGTGGTAAGAGTGATGAGAACGATACGTTTATCTAAAGTTGAAGTGAACTCACGCAGATGTCTACGAGTTTGTTTTCCTCTCACTCACGCCTGTCTGTTCAGAACAAGACCGTTCAAAGGACGTTGTGGTGAAAAACAGAGATAGCTTCTTTTTTTCCCCATTTTAATAATAATAATAATAATAATAATAATAATAATAATAATAATAGAATTCTGAGAGACAATTTTACCTGCAAGCCATCCTCCAGCACAGACTGATGTAATTAGTTCAGTGCAGCTGAGTTTTATTTGCACAGAGGAGCTGCCTTTACAATAGGCGTGTGACACAGAGGGGTTGTGCAGACCAGACTCCCGGGCATCACAACAAAGGAAAGTCCCTGCCTGTCCATTTTATACAGGAGGAAAGGAACCAAGAACAGCCTCACTTAAAATATTTATAACAACTTCCACAAAATTATTATTGTCGAAACTTATAAAACAGAGAAATAATGAGAATCTGAAAAAAAAAGAACCACAGAAAGGCCCTGAGGTCTGTGTGTGTGTGCGCGTGCGTGTGTGCGTATGTGTGTATCTTTGTGTGTGTGTGTGTGCTATGCACAGTGTGTTCATTGTAACACTCACTTCTTGTTCAAAAAATGCTCAGACATCTCTATCTGCTATATTGGCTTCCACATGTGTCTGTGAGGGATAGTTATCAACGCAACCCAGATCTGTCTCTTATCTCTCCCTGTCACCCAGACTCAGACCCACACGCATTTCTATTTAAATTCAGGGTAAGTTTCATAACCTTACAGTTAATGCCATTCGGAATCTCAACTCTTCATAAAACACAAGCAGCACTATACACATTCCCTCACTTTTCTAACAGTTTGTAGTGACTTTTAGTGACTTGTTTGTTTGTTTGTTTGTTTGAACGTTTAACTGTAACAAATAAGACGTCTTAATAATTTTGAGAGGGAAATGGCAATTCAAATGATCTAAAATGTATCGCACTTCAAAGTCAATGTTTTATTTGTTATTTAGTTGGTATTTATTGAGTGTGTTTTCAGCCTGACTGTGTGCCTTTCTAGACTCTTGGAATGTCAAACTTTACTGCTCAACCATGTCTCATGATTCCTCAGACAGACAAGCTTGTGTTCCAGTCCACCACTGAAATACAGACATCATTTAGCAATTTTACATATCATCACATTAGTAGATTCCTACAACAGTGTTTTACATTATTATTATTATTATTATTATTATTATTATTATTATTATTGTTGTTGTTGTGGTTGTTGTCGTTGTTGTTTGTTCATTAATTTCAGCTTTTTCCTTGGGTTGGTCTCAGAGTTCCTATCAGTTCTCTAGGAGATCCAGGATCTTGTGAGGGACGTCTGCACTTCCAAGCCGTGATGCTTTGGTGAGGGCTGCTGCTCTGTGTATTCCAGGCAGGGATCCTGGCTGTTTGTTCAGTTCCGGGGAACGACTGCCCAGGTTTCCAGTGACTACTGGAATGACTTGAGCCTTCATGTTCCGCATCTTTTTCATTTCAAGTCGCAAGTTCTGGTATTTTCTGATTTTCTGATGCTCCTTGGTTAAGGATTTTTTCTAAGAAATTTGTCCTCTGCAATTGTGACATCCCTATAATTATTATTATTATTATTATTATTATTAGTAGTAGTAGTAGTAGTAGTATTAAGTAATAAGAAACTTACATGTTATTAATGTATTATGACAGTGCCATATTTGTCTTATTTCTCTTTGTGAAACCCACCCAATGACATATGTTACTAGCTATCCACAGTGAAAGCATTCTGTGTGTATGTGTATGTGTGTGTGTGTGTGTGTGTGTGTGTGTGTGTGTGAGTTCTTTGAAAAAGCCAACCTCTCCCCTTTCCCCATCCCTCTGCATCCAGACCGTTCAAAGCCTTATCGCAACCCCTCAGCTTCAGGACCCATACGATACTTTGTCTCCCCCTACTGTGTGGGAGGATTGCTGTAACCATGGAGACAGATGACTCATCATTTAGGCCTGTGTGTATACTGGTGTCCACAGGGGACCACTCCCAGTGTTAGGATGTAAAATGAAGTCATTACAGATTTTGTTTAAGCAGGAAAAGGAGTTAACATAAAACAGCAATTATAATTTTTAATCATAAAGACACATAGTCAGTCATCGCAGACCTTCCTGAAAACACACACACACACACACATATATATGTATGTATGTGTATATATATATATATATATATATATATATATATATATTAGATTTCTTTTTTTAAGATTACGTTTATTAGTGAAGTCAAAAATCTGCATTAGTCTCAGGTAACAGAGAACTTAATGCCGATTAAATGAACCGATGAACAAACCTCCATTAAAATGAAAAAAAAAAATGGAAACATCAACATCATCGTGTTCACATAAGTTATTCAGCTCAGTGACTTAATCAGTTTTGTCTGTTTCTGTTCTACATCTCGATGACCACTTCAGTGTTCATTGGTTATTATTATTTTTCCATTAGGTACAGGAGAAAATGTAGGCATTATCTTCGAGTTGGACGATGATTGCTCATGCCACCAGCAGCAGGGAGCGGCAGAGGGCAGCAATAACAGGGCAAGGCGTAAAGATGTTTTACCATTTCACGCCATTAGGGGGCAGTATGGTATCATCCAACAAACAACACAGTCACTTTCCGTTATAAAACAAACAGACAGGCTTTTGCATGTGTGTCGGCTATTTGTTAATAATTTATCAGGGATTAATTACCATTCCTCTAATTATCTCATGAATATTCCATCTGCCGTCACACGCAAGGCTGAAGAGTTACCGACAGAATTAGCTCTGGGCTCACTCCCCCCCCCCCCCGCCCCCGACTCAAGCGTGTTCCAGATCATAGGGGTCTTCTTCCCCATTAGAGAATCATCTCTGTCCCATATTGAGAACACATGGTGAAGTCAGCATTTTTCAACAAGGAGTATTAACAGTGTGCAGTACGTATGAATCTAGCGAGCTGATCTCAGATCTGTCGTAGGGAGAATACGCCGTCCCTTGAGTGCGGCGCGGCACAGGAGCACTGAAATGGTGGGAATCTGCTGACAGGAGTCCCTGTAGAGTGCCGAGGAAGGCTGAAAGAGATCAAATGAAGATTTAGCGTTCTCTTGCCACGAGGTAAACGTTAGGAGGTGACAAAACCGTGAACGTGCGCTAACTTATACTGAATATTAAAGCGGTCAATTTACATATGAATCCATGTGTATTGAAATGTTGATTAATTACTTTCTGCAAAAAGGTGGATGAAGTCAAACGAAAAGTAACACGCTTAAAAACTAGAACGTATTAACTTGCGGAGTTTAGACCCTGAATCTGTTGCCACAAATGAGCCGCTAAATCAACTCATTTCATTCAGAGCCTAAAACTGGAAGACCTTGTGTAAACTGAATAAGCAAGTGGCAAAATTCTGTTGGAGCGAAAACAAACTGGCAGGGGAAAAAAGGGTTGGGGGTAGAGAGAGAGAGAGAGAGAGAGAGAGAGAGAGATTATTGCTGTGGGGAAATGTTGGTTCCTGTTCTGTGGCAGAGCAGCTAGTGCAGGTATAACTAATAATCTTTCAAAAGGCAAACACTCCACACCAACCCCAGCCACTGATTACTCCTCTTCTTTCTCTCGTTCATCTCCCTCCCTCTCTCTCTCTCTCTCTCTCTCTCTCTCTCTCTCCACCTCCCTCTGTCTCTCTCACTCTCTCTCTCTCCACCTCCCTCTCTCTAGCTCTCTCACACACTCACTTTCTCTCCACCTCTTGCTCTCTCTTTGCCTGTCTCTCTATCTCTGTCTCTCTTCCCCTCTCTCTCTCTCTCACTCTCTCTCTCTCCACCTCCCTCTCTCTCTCTCTCTCTCTCTCTCTCTCTCTCCACCTCTTGCTCTCTCTTTGCCTGTCTCTCTGTCTCTCTTCCCCTCTCTCGCTTTCTCTCTTTGCATGATATGGAAGGGGATTTTACAGGTTGTTGACTGGCACATCAGGAAGATTACTTTGTCAAATATTGATAGAACATGAATGTCATAACTCCAGTAGTTAAATGTACCGCATCTGTGATACTGCATTGAAACACCACATGCACCATCTGGATGTTTACACAAAACATATATTTGACAATTTGTCTATTTATTTATGTATTTGGTCATGCAGAACATCTGTCACGATTAAAGCCTCTGTGCTTATGAATTGGACCAGATGTATTTTCACATTTTTTTTTTTCGGTATCTTGATTCTAAAACATTCTATACTGGTGCTTCATCTAAACAAGCAAACAAACATGCTCGATTATACCTGCACGAACAGTTTCGCTGATATTGTAATTCTAACCCTAAGCCAATGACTAATAGACTGATTCTGTGTCTGCTCCACTGGATCCCCCTAACTGTGCATATTTTTGTTCTAGTTCTGCACTGACACACTTGATGTGGGGTTTTATAATTAGCTGATATCATAAATCTAAGAGAGAACAGACAAATGAGTGGAACTTGGGAGTTCTAAGGGATTGATTGAGAAACAAAGACCCAATACATCATACTTCTGATTGGCTGAGAGAATGATGTGTCAAGCTCTCTTTGGACGAGGAGAAATAGCCAATCTGATTGGGGAGGATGGTACAGAAAGGGATTATGGTCTCCCTAGTGCTTGGAAGCTACACATTCTATAGAGGTATTTGCTCTAGGTGATTCGAACCCTAACAACTCTGTCGGGAGATAGCAGCAGAAGTGGTGAGAGTCTTTGTCTGCTCGATCTAAAGTGATGTTAAAAGGGTAAAAACGAAGAATCTCTTTTCAATTCGATCAAACGTCACAAAAACAAACAGCGCTCATTCCACCGCAAGTACGAACATATCCAATCATGTTATATATCGCTAAAAACCCTTATCAATAAAAGAAAGTCTTATATCGATCTTTACAATTTATATTACTACCCAACCGTTTTCTTTACACCATAGCAAGCTCTGTTAGTCAATGAAAAATAGATGTGTCTACAGAGTACATCAAACACACCAAGAAATCAAAGCGTTTACACCGCGTTACCTCTCTTACATCATCAGGGGCGCCACAAAGAGACGAGAGTTATTGATCCTCAATTCTGTTTTTGTCTTTTTGTTTTTTTTACCCCCGGTTTTGTCTCCAAGTTTTTTTTTGGGGTGGGGGGGGGGGGGGGGCGCGTCCAATTCTCTGCACTATGATAAGTGCCTGGCCTTGCACACCCCCAGCACCAATCAGGAAGAGTGACAGCTTGCACCAGTGTCCTCTGACAGACCTTACATCTCACACCAATTCTCTCCATCAACCCCGTGGTCAAGCGTCTGCATGGGTAAGCAGCATGGGTGGACGCCCACTCAAGTTTTGCTGGACTCGTCTGGAAGGTGCTCTGGGGTGTTAGGAGGTGCTGAAGACGCTGATGGAGGGAAAGGGAAGGGACCCTGTCTGGCTGACGTTACCAGAACATTTGTTTTTGTTTTTTTTTTTTGCAAGGCCTGATCCAACTGATGCTGAGACTCTGAAGTCGAAACCTTTACTTCGGGGGGGGGGGGGGGGAGCGTAATCCACCACATATGCCAGGCGAGTGTTGCCCCACGATGCTTTTCGAGCAAACACCCATCCTTGAGATGCAACCCTCGGTGTGTGCGGGCCGGAACGTGAGAGAAAGAGGAGTCTGAAGAAATAGACGGCTGACATCGGTAAGAAGAGGGCAGAGCCGGAGACATGAACAGTGCCGGTATGGATGTCTGACAGACCGATCAATCACAGGAGGGCACCGGGTGCTCTCGGCACGGTCGTTTTGTCTCGTCTTCTTCTCCGCAATTCCTTCCCGGGTGAAGAAACCGCGTCAGACTTTTACCTTCCAGTGTTCGAGCGTTGATACGGTTAAGAGCAAATCAACTTTAGATGGAGAGCCCGTCGAAGGCAAAGCAGAATGGAACGTAGAACTTCTGACCCGGGAACGTACTAAAAGTGGCTCGCCCAAAGCTTAAAGCTCCGGGAGAAGATTCACTTCACTTCATGGAATATGCTGGAAAGCCACGGTCTGTTTCTCTAAAAAAAAAAAACACCCACCTTGAGCAGAACAGCTCAATATTCCTCCCACATTTATTTGGGTCGACACCTATGGTCTTACACCTCAGGCCTCAGCCACAGTCATCCAAACACCTGTAACTGGATATGGTTTTAAGTTATGTCAGAAAAGCACTTCTATTTTTGTTAGTGCACGATCATCATCCAAATATTCATGTATTTCATGGTTTATGCAGATGCTCTTGACTGTCCGGCAGCACTTTTGCTGTTAGCAAGGAGAATTGGGTAATAATTTACATTTTTACATATTCTTCACCTTCATCATAATAATTATTATTCTCATAATAGACAGAGAGCGAGAGAGAGAGAGAGAGAGAGAGAGAGAAATAGAGAGAGACAGAGAAAAAGAGAGAGTGACAGAGAGAGAGAGAGAGAGAGAGAGAGAGAGAGAGAAATTTGAATATTTCCTTGTCACCTGAAAGGAAAAAAATCAGACGGCACTAAACATTCCTAACAGTACAGAGGGACAACCCCTGCGGTCGGTGGGAGGCCTCTTTAAAACAAAGCTCTCACTAATTGCCCCATTAAGGGATTAGTACACGTCCTGCTCATCTGTCTGCTTTGCCGTGTCTGTTTAAATTGTGCCCCTGGACGCGGGCTCCAGGGCTCATCACTTTGAAGTGTACCTCCTGCAGCAGTCTGCCACACTGACGGGGCTCTCGCCTCCGGAACACTTAACAAACACTGAAAAACGAAATGCAGAGCTTGGATTGCAAAGAGGGCTTCAAAAAAAAAACTACGGGTTCGAACCAATCCCAGCCTCCTTCGGGTGACCTCGAGGCGTCGGATCAACTTTCCCGTTGCGCCCCCTCCGCAGAAGAATAGATGAGTGAAATAAATCAGCTGAAGGACCACGACAGAAGAGGTAGGAGCATTGTGAAGCAAGACGAGTTGACCGCGAGTGTTGTTGTGGAGCGTTCTTTTTTTGTGTGTGTGCGTGTGCGTGCTGGTAGCCACCGCTTTGCGCTATTTAGTATATGCAGTCACGAGCGTGTCAAAGGGACGGGACACGAGGATGCTGGGTAACGGATGATGAGCAGCGCTAGACCGACTGACCGCGGCGCTCTGAGGTCAGCTCGTTCCGTCAGAGAGACAAATTAATCTCCTGTTAATTCGATCATTTTCCCACCATGTGGCGTGGGGAAGCGTTTCCATCTTCCCAGGCCCCGTGATTCTGAGTGTGTCTTCATCAGGGAAATCATTCTTCTATCCTGATTTATTCCTCTGGCTACCATACGTGACTCTTGCATAATCAGCCGTCGGATTCGGAACAAGCGATAACAAGAAAAACTATTGTCCTCACAATCTATTACGATCTTTGTTTCTTTTTTCTTTTCTTTTTTTTAGCTCCTTCTCCTCACACAGAGAGATGATCTACTTTTTCAGAGGGAAAAAAAAGACAAACTTCAGAGTTTGAAGCCATATTTACACTATCTGTTTACTTACTTATTAAGAACAACTCCTTTTTATGAAGTAAGGTTCCCACGTTTTGGCTCCCATGTTAAAACGTTAAAACAAAGGTCTGTTTTGGTAGTTGGCCATGCTGTGCTCTCTCACAGCCTTCTGAAAGATGGACCAACATTTGATCAGTTTTATTAAATTAAACGCTACGACATTTCAATTGCATTGCTTGACTTTGAAGATAAAACCATCATTTGTATTGTTAAATGCAGAGTGCAGTAAGCTCTTCAGTGATATTTCTACCCGTAGGAAATACCTGTAAGAGAGCGCCTTAAAACAGAGTGAAACCGCAAATCCTCTAATGGAGTTAAAAACGATTTTTTTTGTACCCTTTGATTCATCTTCTCAATATTAAGAAACATTTCAGGCCAAAAAAAAAAAAGGAAAAAAAGATGAAGGAAATGGGGCCAAACCAGAGTAGCGGGGGTGCTGAAATGGTATTTAAGAAGTATGGAAATGACTCAAGTTCATTGTGAACACATCCAGAAAGACTTCAAAAGAAGTTACCCTCGCGTCAAAGCCCGGGAGCTCCGAAGGCCGACTTCTTTGGCTTTCACTCCGGTGCCTTGGATACAAAGAACTCGGGCGTTTTCGTAACCAGACTTCAGTTGTGTCTGATCATGGATTTTGAGGAATATAAAACAAAGCCAGTTTCAAATCTAAGCGACAGGATCTCCCATCTCCGTCCTCAGTTGCTAAGACGGAGCTACATACTGGCAGACTTGAGCTTGACGCTGAGGGAATCGGGCATTACGGGACGGCTGAGGATAATGTTACGAAATCTGATATTTCATTTCTGCTTCTGGAATTCTAACTGAGAGAAAGAGCCAAGCTGACAAGACTTCGAAATGATGGTTTAGAGGATTCTCAGCATAGATAACACTGATTGGCTCTAATAAAATGAATAGCTGAAATGCATGGTCTATTCATTTATGTATGTATGTTTCGTTTTGAAGATGCTGATAGAACTGAATCAATAAATAAAAAACAAACAAAAAAACAAACAAACAAAAAACAAACTTTGTTAAGTTATTGAAAGATAATCCATCTTATATGGTCTGTACTCCACTTTAATCAACTCTCACTAATCAGAGACGGTGAGTTAATCAAAAATTGAAAAGTTCTTCAAACACAGATTTTCAATGTTTGCGGTTGAATTCATGTCGGCGATGGAGATCAACAGCTTTTTCATGTAGAGTGACAGCTCTTTTAACCGAGTCATCAGAGAAAGCCGATAGGCACGCACCCTACCCCCCCGATGACGGACGTCTCTGCTAAAGGCTTTGGCAGGGCCTCTAATGAGGTGGCCAACCAGTGGCCCGCTCAAAGGGCTCCCAGTTCATTAGGCCCGACCGATTCCGTGACCCAAGTCACGGAACACGGACCCACCCCTGCCGCCTTTGCTAATGAGGTTCTCCTAAGGTCAGGGAAGAGGAAAAAAAAAAAAAAAAAAAGATGAATATTGATACCACTCAAAAAGAGCGAAAAGCCGTCAGGCAGGAAGCACCTGAGACATCTCATCACAGCTTGACCATCTGGACTCGTTTTCTTTTATTCATCTGAGGTGAAGTTAAGACTGAGCATTCTGGGTTAGGGCCGTAGAAGCATATTTCTGACTCTGCAGTTACCGTATGTGTAGTAACATCCGACGTGGAGGGACAGGGATGGTTGTTGCACGCAAAGGGCTGATTGCTACGTTGCTTTACTACAATCAAACCACTATTGGGAACTGAGCAATGATTGGCATATCAGATGTGTCAACTCTCGTCTTCAGCACATTGATGTAGTCACTTCATGAAGTGATACAAAAAACCCACAAAAATGAGCGGTAGGTTTTTATATATTTTTTTTTTTTTCGTCAAAGTGGAAGTGGCTTTTCTTGTTGAATTCATCTCTGTGAATTTACATGAACATTGGTATTCTTGTATTAATAGTTATTTTGTTGTTCTATACTCATTCAATCCAAATAACAGACTTCACTACCACCAAACAACGGATCAGGAATAAAGCCATTATATAAGTGGAAATATCAGCTATCAGGGATCTGTGTGTCGAAGAAGGATTCTTCACAGAAATATACTGAGAGCAAGGTATTCATCTGTTGCTGCTGCTTACAGAGTCAAACCAGCCCTCACGTTGACACAAGGTCTCTTATCTGCAACCTCTTGATTTGCATAACAACCGCAGTTAGCATAGCATTTATCTGCTTTTGTGTTTGAGTCAGGAACGAACGTGAATTTAATGCAATGGAGTCAGGCTGTCTTGTTGAACACATACGATAAGAGACAGGCTGACTACAGCCCCCCCCCCCACCCCCCCCACCCCCCTTCCCTGAAAGGTTATCAAGCCATAAGCACATGATGTCTGTGTATTACGCTTGTGTTACAGCTTGTTGCTGTGACTCTGCGTGGCTCATTGCACTCTTGCAATCCCAGACAGGATTAATCGAACAATTAAGGCGTTAGCACGTATATATCGACAAGCAAATTTAGGAGGAGGTACAAGTTCTGCGTGAATCTTTGACTTTCATCAACTCAATATGAGCTAGCAGGGAGCTGGGAGAGAAACTAAGTGAAATGGGACGTTGAAGTTATCAAGGTTCTGAGCATAGAACGGGTGCTTTCTTTAAGATTCCATAGAAGTTTCTTCCAAAGCAAATTCTTATGGATTCTACTTTAATTTATTCTTCTATGTCTGGTGGAAGGCACATTCTCAGCCCGTCTTCGGCGATCCCTAGTGTTTTCTTTATCCATTACCCACTCATTTTCTCAAGCTATCCAACAGACTGCTGCATAATGTTATTGCTTCCTGTTCTCCCACCTGTTTAGGTCAAATATATGTCAAATCCCACTCGCGGTACATTTTTTTAATGCTCCGAGAATAGCTGGCGTAACGTGGAGGAAGAGAAGGAACGCTTTGCTGCTTTTTAGTATTCTTGTAATTCTCCTGCCAGTGTAATGACCCTTTGACATTGGTATGGTTGTGGAGCGTCTGCCGTCGTGTGGTCTGAGTGACCTCAGTTTAAATCCCCCCCCCCCATCCCCCTAATCCCGCCCCCGCCCCCTCCCAACTCTTGTTTTGTATTCAAAAACACCTCTCAGTTAAGGGAGAAAAAAACCTCTCTCGTCGCCGATCATGAATGCAACCTGATGTGTCTGCAGGAGGGAAAATCAAGGGGGTTTGCAGGCAAAGCTTGGAGTAAGAGAAGGTGAGTCACAGGTTGGCTTGAGAAATAACCTTAGTTGTAGCATAATGCATGGTGTCTTTTATCACTCACATTCCTTATCTGACCCCCCCCCCCCCCCAATCCGACCCCAATGTTATTTTGGAAGGCTTCTCCGATCAAAAAAAAAAAAAAAAATGAAATGAAAGAATACATCTAAAATCGCAAGAGTGGTTTATGACAGCAATGAAATTAAAAGGAAAAAAAAAATGCTTTTGCTTGCCAGAGAAAGCAAATTATATTCATTTTGCTTAATTGAAAATCATAATAGACACCCATTAGACAGTTTTGCAGAAAATCATTTGGCATTGTTCTGGCGTCTGTCTGGAATCGAAGCGTTCAGCTGTGTCTGAGGATGTTGGAGACAGGGATGGGAAACGTCCTCCATGTTGAATGGAGACGGGAAACGGAGACAGAGGAAATCATATGCTTTATAGCCTCGGCTAGAGGCTACTGAGAGTTCATAAGTGTGTCTGAGATTACAGACGACTGCAGGGTGAAAAGGCCGACTAGGTGACAGACGCCAGAACGTTTTGTAATTGGGCAGGAGGCGAAACACGTCTAGGAATGAGTCTAACACACGCATATGCTCCGTGTAACGCATTGTAAAGAACAATGTAATATCTTTTTTATCGCCGAGAAGATGAGAATGCCAAAGAATGAGATGGAATTTTGCTACTTTTCTCTCTGAAACTTTTCTTATTCAGTCACAAGTAACACTGCACCTCTCCATCATATCCCTATGGATTTTTCCCCACCCTGTAGATTTCAGAAAACTATCCAAGATGTGCAGAAATAATTCAAAACCCTTACTGGACAGAATGAATTAGGCAGCACTCGAGTGCAGCTCAAAAGAATGAACAAAGGTATCTTAATGTACAAAAAAGAAAAAAATCCTCATATATACTGGTCCAGTGACTATATCCCTGTAAGATGGTAAGAAGTATCATTTATACTCATGAAAGAAGAGAAAAGCCAGGGAGTCCCATTTCGTGTGTGTGTGTGTGTGTGTGTAGCTCAATTGCTTTGGTTCCTCTGTCTATTAGCTTAATGAACGCTACGACATGTTAATTACCTCGTTAGCTATGCAATTGCACTGCTATCGAGCGCCGCCCAGACTCGGGGAAACTGATTACCCAATCACAGAAGCCAGCTGCTGCTACGTCTGACCTCACATCCTCCTCCACGCTCTTTGTGAGGTGTTCCTGATTGGATGTTCGCACCAGTTCTGACCACAATTACCTGGGCGCAATTCCAAAGCCTTAAATTACACTCTGAGTCTCATCTCTTCTCCTTCCTGAGCACATGTCTGAATTTGGAGCTGATTTATGAGAAAGCAACATGGGTTATGAGGCGATTGTAAGCATGTGGTCTTTATTAAGATCAGCAGGAAAAAAACAAAAACAAAAACAAAAACAAAACAAAAGGGTGTGAGGATATTTGAAGCTTCTGAAGATATCTGTAACCAGGCCCAGAAGCAGACTGTTTCTGCATTAGCTGAAGAGTGTCTGATTCCTGCTTCTGTTTTATCTGTAATTTACTGGGTTTCTTTTTATCGTTCATTAAGTGAGAAATGACAGTATTACTCAGTCTGCTTTGAGAGGGGACACAAAACAGGACGAAAGAAAAACAAAACAAACAAAACAAACAAAGATAATTAAAAACAAAGACGACTCAGCAAATGAATGTACTTATCAAACACACACACACACAAATACACACACACACACACACACACAAAACATTTATACCATCACACCTGCTGATGTGGTCTCTTGGAAGGGGCCAGTGATTAGTTGTGTAATATAACCTGTGCACTGAAGGACTCCTGGGTCTCTGGCATCCAACCAAATTTCTCTCCCAGAGCATCAACCAAGCTCAAACTAAGCTGAATATCTAATATAATGGCAATATTGATATAGGTTACTGGTTATGTACAGCAAAACTGACTTATAGCTGCCTGTATGGAATTCACTCATTCATTCATTCATTTTCCAAGCCGTTTATCTTAATTAGGGTCGTGGAGCGCTGGAGCCTGTCCCAGCGCTCATTGGGCGAAAGGCGGGGAAGCACCCAGGACAGGTCGCCGGTCCATTGCAGTGTATGGAAATCATATACAATGATAATCAGAAAGTGATTATGAAATTATGAATAATACTCAAATTATTGCATTATGAGAACCAACTTGTTGCCTTCATTTGTCTATCAGTAAACTTTTGTGTGTGTGTGTGTGTTAGTGTGTGTGTCTATGCGAGCAGATCAGTACAGTTTTTTGCGATTGCTTAAGCACGACTTTGAAAACAGGGCTCGTTTTGTCAAAACACTACACACAATACACACAACCACACACACAAATATGAGAACATCTCAGATCATTTGCAAAATGAAACACTTCATTCAAAACTATACAATAATTTATATGGCACACACACACGGTTCATGTGATCTGATTCTGTTTGCACCAGTTACATACTGCTGTGCTCAGTCTAAAGCACTTTTAACATTTCCAATTTTCTAATGATATATTCTACTTTTCTAATGATGTTTTCAAAGATATTGTTAGAGTAAAGCACCTGAATATATTGACCAAACACAACACATGAGACCAGTACTGCACACTGATGAAAATATTTATTTCTCTCCACATTGAAAATCAGTCAATACATCTATGCATCAGCAAAGGTTTCATTTTGCACTGAAAATCAGAACAGAACATATTCTAAATAGAATATAGTACATACCATAAACGCAGTGAAAACATTTGTGGGGACGAAAAAGAAAGCATGAACTGAGAAAAAAAAAAAAATTCTAAGCATCATCTCTTCGCCTAGCTGGATCCGGATCGTAGCACTTCATCCACATCACGGGCTATGTCCTCTCTTACCTCTCTCAATGTCAACCCATGGTTTACAACATGGTCAACCGATGTTCCTCGAATCTCGTCTAATAAATGTGGTCCTCGCCTCCTTTGTCCACGTCCTCCACCAGGTCTACCTCTACCTCTTCCTCCCCCTCTTCCTCCGTGGGCTCCCCCTCTCATCCTCGTCCTCACTCTCCCTCTTCCTCTTACTGTAATGTTTCCTTGCATTTTAGTTGGAGGCAGGTAAACTCACCTGTTGTCTTTTTTTTATAGTGCTTACGCCTGACTGGTGAGTTTACAATGAAGCACCTAAGCGTTTGTACACCTGATGGCCGTGTTTGATCAATTGGTTCATAAGCGTGGTGTTTTGAAAGGCTAGTGCCTTGAAATGGCAAAGAAGTGACATCACTTTCTGTGTCTAATGTAGAGAAGTGTGTTTAGTGTGAGAATGTGCTTATAGTTGTGCAGATCTGGCCTGAGGTTTTGTTCCTTGAGTGTCAGGTTTCACTAACTGTATGATATTTTTTAATTTTAGTGTGTAAGCAATCATGAAAAAAAAAATAAAAAAAATTGTAATGTCTAGTTTATTTTTACCCAAGGGATGCAATGTTTTTGCCAACACTTGTTCAGCTACTTTTTGACCTAACCTCACGATCAGAAGGCAATCTCTGCTTGTGAAACAGGTTTGTAAACTCCTAATCGTGATTGTTGGAAAAAAACAAAACAAAACAAAACAAAAACAACCAATGGGACAGCAGTTCTACACCTACCAGAATGTTTCAAACTCCCAAAGCTAGGTCTGCAGTTCTCTCTCTCTCGCTCCCTCTCTCTCTCTCTCTCTCTGTCTCTCTTTCTTTTTCATCCATGTGTTTGTATGTTCTCATCTCAAGACATATACAACACCCCCTGATGGGAGAGACTCTCAAATACTAATATGCTCCTTCTTTCGCCTCTCTCTCTCTCTCTCTCTCTCTCTCTCTCCCTTTCTTCTTGCTCTCTTTCTTCTTGCTCTCTTTCTTGTGCTCAGTCACACTCCGTTCTTCCTCCATGGCTTGAGCTCATCTTGACTAGTTTTTATGCTTCCTCTTTTTCACTGGGCCCACACTACAGAAACAGTCATTTCTGCTCTGAATAGGGAGAACACAGTAAAGACAGGCAATTTGCTTTCCTCCTCCTGTCCTTTTCTTTCTTATATAAAAAAAAAAAGTGTAAAAAAAAAAAAAAAAGTCATCCGTACTCTGTTGCTGAAGGTTTTTTTTTTTTTCTTTTTTTTTTTTCCAGTGGTACAAAAAAGGCAAATGTCGAGTATAACAGAGAGCAAGAGAGAGAGAGAGAGAGAGGGAGAGAGAGAGAGGCGAAAGAAGGAGCATATTAGTATTTGAGAGTCTCTCCCATCAGGGGGTGTTGTATATGTCTTGAGATGAGAACACACAAACACATGGATGAAAAAGAAAGAGAGACAGAGAGAGAGAGAGAGAGAGAGAGAGAGGCACATCCTTAGCATATCACATGTGATTACAGCTATGACTGTACTTTGTTTGCTTATTTTAGCCACTTCTGAGGCATCCAGTTTATATCACCTTATCAGTGGTGTAGTGAGGCATGCAGGTAACATTTCTGAGCACTCTTGCTCTTTAATATTTTACATGGCGAGGTAAGAGACCACCCACCGACTTGAAGGGATGATTCTGAACGTGCTAACCATGCTAAACGGCTAACCTCAGAATACGTATGGGAGCAACAGCCTTCAACAGACAGCATCTTGGACACAAAACTATTCTTCCAGAGTACTGTCCAGTAAGACTTTTTTTTTGTTTGTTGTGTTTACATCTAGGTCAATATATTCCTGATGATGTACATCGTTCGGATGTCCATCCTCAGGTTTCAGATTCATTGACATGGTTTCAGATTGTAAACTACAGGCTTTTCAGGCTTAACGTTTTATAGCCACATTTATACATCCCATTACACTCAGCATCACCATCTGTAAAGGATACTACTACATTACATTTGATCACAGTGACTGATAAGTTAGCTTTTTGTTTTTTGAAGTTAACAGATTAATTTACATTTGAAAGTCGTTTCTAAACGTTAAGACTCAGTGTAAGAACTATCGGAAAGTCGCCAACGGCCATCTGTTAGGGTTTTTTTTTTTTTGAGGTGAATGCTCAGTTCATATGGACTTTGTTTTACATTGTTTATGACCTTAATACACAGCAGAACAGCTACTCCATAAATCTCTTCCTATGGGAAACATTAGCATTTAGCATCGCTGTCGCTGGCGGAGATGTAATTGATATCCTCGTGATTAGCGATATTTTCAGATTATCTGGATTTAGCGAGTGGTGACGGACGGGTGTGTAAAACCGGAGTGGTCCTCGGGCTACGACTTAATCACGCATCTTCTCAAAGATCAACAGCCCCCCCCCCCCCTAATCCCCCACACCCCCCTTCACGCCCCAGACTGCGAACGACCGGAGACTCAGAGCCAATGAATCTAGATGAAGTCCCACAAGATCAGAGGGGTCATTAATCTCAGCGGCAGGCCGGGTAGAGGAGAGCTAATCCAGCATTCTAACGCCGCTGCCGTCCGAATATCACTTACAGCCTGTATTCCCAAAAGGAGCAAGCCACTAAGTTATTGTGTACAATTACAGTGTGTGGCGGTTTATTTAGATCAATTACATGTTTGCTTACAGTTCACATCGTGTGTAAAGCTAGTATCAGGCAGCGAGAGAGCGAGTAATTGGCGTTCATGGTAGAATGATATTGCAGTGAATAATTATGCGCAATGACAGAAAAAAAAATGTTTTAATGAGAGATGCTACTTGCCATAATTGTTGTTTGATCTATGAATGTGCTCATTAAAAGCAGAGTGTGGTTTGGAAACATGTCTGCCAGCTTGCAGTGGATATGTATCTTTAAGATATCTTATTTCCAGGATATTACCATTTTTTTTAAAACTGATTTGCGCGTAAAGCTAATGTCTGTTTTTTGATGATCTGACTTCCGTATATGGTATCAGCGGTGTGTTGTGGATTGCGTGAGACAGACGGATACGTCAGTTTGCATTAGCCTGTGCTATCTGACACGCGTCTGCTCTCAGGTTGAGAGGCAGGCTGTGTCTGAGGAGATTTTGGCCATCTCTGCAGTAACACCTTGATGTGTCTTGATGTGCCTTCCTCTGTCTGTCCGGGGAGAGGAGATGCAAGTAGGACAACGCCAGCCAGCCAGTCAGTCCTCTCTTGAACTTAGGGAGAAAAAAAAAAAAAAATCCCATTACAGAGGCGGTTTAGTCTCTCTCTCTCTCTTTCTCTCTCTGTTGTCTCTCTCTTTCTGCTATCCCTCTTTAACATGCACACAAACAAACCTTCACTCATATGTTCCAGCATGCAAGTGATCAGGGGTGTTCACATGACATGTTAATGCACAGCTTCTCTCTTCACCTTTCTGTTCTGCTCACACACACACACACACACACACACGTCGACAAAAAAAGCCAGATGACTCTCAAAGTCATTTTCTATTCCAAGGTCATCAGAGGAGGAAGCGCATGTGACTGAGAACAGGTCAGCGATGAATATTCATACTAATGTCAAAACATACTGCCTCCTCATCAGCTTATATCATGTAAACAATGTACATTCATCTACAAGAAAACACAGGATCATACCCATACACACAGAACACAGAACAGAGAAAGACCAAAAAAAAAAAAACCCTGCTTCATATGGGCAAAAATATCTTCTGAAGAAAATACTATAAAATGTATTGAATGGCATGGTCAAATTCAACTCTATTGAATTAAATCAGGTACTGTTATGAAACAATATGAAATTGTATATTAACACCACGCAGTATCTAGCTTTATTACTCCGAGCACTTCTTATATCCAGGTGCCAATGCAACAGTGCCTGCCCACACATGAAGCCCAGTGACGTGCTTCAGGCTTAACTCACAGATCTGCCGAGTGGTTCAAGCACTAACCAAGATCACAGAAGAAAATTAAATCCTCAGTACAGAGACAGGTTCTTTGTCACTTATCTGTCTCTCTCTGACACACGCACACACAAACGCGCGTGCGCACACACACACAAACACACACACACACACACACACACACACACGTGCGCGCATGACGGACAGGTTTGTCTGTGAGCAGGTGTTTTCCCTTCCTGTCCGTCAGACGCCGGAGTTGCACTGTAAGTGTGAAGAGCGTGAAATTAGGCGACCGTCCTTCCGGTCACGCTCTCGGTTCACGCTGCCTGGCCCTTTTCTTTTTGATATTTAATTTACGCCTACCACGGGGCAAAAAAGAAAAGGAGAAAAAAAAAATGTTTACATGTTCACACTTCTGAAAATTTACATTTGTTCAAGACCCTTTCCCTTTGCTTTTGCTTTGTGTCTGCATGTGTTCAATGCCTTTTTTTTTCTGTTTGCTGGTGGATTTTCAATTTGGACCGTTGCATAAGTTCTGGAAAAAACCTGAGCATACCTGACAGCAACAAGTAAAGAGAGGACAACATAGAAACGTCTCTTTGAACTAAATTCTCAAACGTAGAGGCAGAAGAACATCATATATGTGTGTTTGCGAGATGAACATTCGTTGTTTGCGTGTTTGCATAAAAGGCAGTCGGAGCGCTCTTTGGCACTGGGACAAACATTATAGTGTTTGTCTAACAAAGCTCGTTTAAAGGGAGCAGAATGTAATCTTGGCTCAGCCTGCTGATATTGAACATGGGACCACAATGGCACTCTAAACCCCCCATTTAAAACCCTAAGGCCCTTCAATAGTAGGCGATGACTCACTCTCTCTCTCTCTCTCTCTCTTTTCTCTCTCTCTCTCTCTCTCTCTCTTTCTGCCACATGCTCTTGGCTGTGCTCCCTTCCTACTCCTCAGTATCACTTTAAATGTCTCCTTTTAGATCCAAACACCCTCTGTCCGATCGTGCTCCCGCTAGTAAAGGAAGCACTCAGCCTACGGAGAGAGAGGGAAATTGAGAAATCGAGAAAATATAAAAATAAAGTCCGGAGTTTTTTTTTTAATTAAAAAACAACAACAAAAAAAAACGTGAGACATAGATTAAGTAAAGTGAAGAGAGATATGAGAGATTACTTAATGGCTTCCTCGTCTCAGACTAGATTCAGGGTTCATAAGAATCACATGTCACAGAGTAAGCCTGCTGATCTGGGATCAGCTCCTTTCGGTCCATACAACTTTATTTAAGCCACGTTATGAAAGGAAAAAAACTAATCACTCATCAGGGGTCTGTGACATTTGATCCACACGACCCTTTGATCTCACTAAACAGCTCTGAACGCGCTAAAAAGCTGGTACATCCAAA
>NC_044500.1:7975540-7988040 GCF_902362185.1 Chanos chanos | reverse complement strand
GTCAACACTATCAGCCCTTCCTGGGGAAAAGGGAGCGTTAACACCGAGATTGACGAAGGAGATGAAGTTTTCTGTCATTGTTAATCCAGCTTTTGTTGACACTAGTGAGGAAAAAAAAAAAAACTTTATTGAGTTTGATAACATATAAAGCTTTCTGAAGGTCTCTCAGTAAGACAGTGAGAGGCGTAAACTTTCATGGCTGTAGGAGAGAAAAAAACGTCCCCGCTTTTGTGGCCTCGCTGTCTCTGGAGTCGTTTGCTTTTCTAGTGTAGGTCATTGTTTTCCCTCCTGTCCACACCAGCAAACCGTTTCTCTCCCTCTCTCTCTCTCTCCACACTCTCTCTTTCCCCATGCCTTCTCTCTCTTTCTCTCTCTCTCTCTTTGTGTTTGTCCGCATGCTCTTTCTCTCTCCCCACACCGTCTCTCTCTTTCTCTCACTCTCTCTCTCTCTTTCTCTCTTGCAATTTTCCCAAGGACAGTCTTACAGGAATGGTGATGTTGATCCAAGGTTCTCCATCTTACAGGTATGACTCTCATTGTCTGCTCCTACCCTGTGACCTTGCGGCAAAAAAGCTGGTTTGACTGCCGAGAGAGTGGGCTATTGAAACTGTTCTGCTTTACCAAAGATAAAACGTGGATAAAACCATGGCAATCCTCCAATAACCCCCCCTATTCACGACTTTCATTTAACATGAAACTGCCTTTTTTTTTCAGAACCGAATGCATTTTTAAGTCTCTTGCGGACGAAATGTACTCGGGTACGTACACAGACGTTTCCGGAATGTATGTAGTCACCCACCGATAACATTACACTGATCTTGGAGACTTGGACGATTCTTATTGTGTATTTCAAATGAAATCATTATTTTCACTCTCGGGTCCATTATGAGATTCTTAAAACCCTAATAGAAAGTTCTCACCTATCCAAGAGTTCCCACAAATGAAACATTCTCAGAACAAATAATTGAAGAACAGGATGGAAGCCAGACCCTCATCCTGCACACGTAGCTTTTGTTGAACTTATGCAGAAGAAGAGAGAGAGAGAAAAAAAAAAAACAGTTTTTTTTTATCATCATTGTACGTGTAAAAAGGTGAATACTCAGATGACGAACTCATTCAGAACAACCCCAGACCGGCACCATTGGGTTAACAATCCAGTGTGAAATGATATGATTGCAGAAGTGATTTAAAGCGGAGCTGTTCCTGATTTAATTCCACTCCTCTCCACTTCCTGTTATTTATATGGTCTTTACGATGATGAAGAGACCACTCAGGGCTCAGTTTCAGGAGCTACAGCCCACTCCCTGCCTCCTCGCCACCTTTCCCCAAAATATGATGAATGTGAGATTGGGAGGCTGTGTCAGAACCTTTGACTGGCGTCATATTTGGGAATGAGAAATCGTGCAATGAAGCTCAAGGTTTCTTCTTTAAAAAAAAAAAATAGAAGAAAAAGGATAAAACACCATCTGAACAGGTTTATCTTTTTCTGATTTATTAATCTGTGGCATCTGGCGACTCGCTTTTCTGACGGATTGTCCGATATGACACGGGCCCCGGAGTTCCGTTCAGTTTAATTAGACGTCTTTGAATTTCTGGCTTTCAACCTGCACCACTGTTCATTTTGAGTACAAAACAACAAATCCATCTACCACATGGTGTAAAATATGGGAATTCACTGAAACTAGTAATTAAGTAAATCAATTGCAAATTGAACAGCTGTTGACTCATAATTAGCTTTCCTGGAAGTGCTTATCAAATAAAAACATGCTAATGAGAAGGAGTTGGTCACCAAAGACTTCCAATACTTTTCCCCCTTGACTTTCAAGCCTTTAAGTTTACACGTATGAATAGTTTTTACTTTTTTTTTTTATTCTGTTGGCCCGTATATGAATCAACGCATGAAGCAGGGGAACAATAAATTGGGTCTACGGCTTTGTATATGGAATTTAAACTGCCTTCACTCACGTCTATATAGCTGTGATAGAACATGTTTTGAAGACAAACAAATAGGCCGGAATGACTCTAAAGTGAATAAGACTCTGTGCTGTGGTCCGGGGTGAAGAAAAAGTCCTACGACGTCACCTTCGAACACTTTGACTCCCCATCCTCTCTTACCTACCTGACACTTCATCAATATTTCATCAGGTCAGGAGTACATTAACTCACAGCCGTAGATTTTCTCCCCTGCTCCCATGCTGGAACTAAAGATATTTGCAGAGAAAAAGAGCAGTACATTTTTCTCGATCCAATATTTACCTCATAAGAATGATGATGATGATGATGGTAATACAGGGAACAATAAAACAGTAAACCAAAAAAAAAAAAAAATCAGATAAGGAACATGAAATATAACTGGATCTGACTTTTAAATGGAGCATTTTCTCGTTAGAATCCAGTTTATGGCTATCTTTCAAAAGCATCTGATGTAATTTAACCCAGACTAAACAGCGTCTCACGGAGGAATAACCTAACAACGTAACCTTAACGGTGAACGGTCATTATTTCCCACTAAAACCACCATCTTTAAAACTTGAAATATTATCTGTTGGAGAATAAACATCTCAGGGGCTCTCATTCGACGCTCTGTATGCTGTTTCAGCATTCCGCTACGTTACGTCTCTCATACGGTCGTACGATTTCCCTCCTGCACAAAAAGATTCGACAAATTCGATATTCTCCAACACTGCATCATTCAAACTCCTCTCCCCAGTGGAAAAGTATCAGAGATCTCCAGGGAGCAATCACCATGTCAAACGCCCGTTCCAACGCAGGGAAGGGAGGGATGAGGAGATGACGAGTGTAGGAGACAGGAGGGCAGGAAAGTGAGGAGGACGTCGTGGGTGTGTCACACAACCTTTAAGAGCCATAACATCAGCTGTCAAAGCAATGCCTTTGAAGTAAAGCACATCTGACTGTAAATGCAGTCCCTGCTGACACGAGGCACAGGAAGGATAAAACGAAAGGGCGAGAGAGAGAAAGAGAGAGAGAGAGAGAGAGAGTTTTCATCATGGCCAGCAGCAAAGGAGAGATAAACAGCGTAACCACTAGCTGCAAGCGACTAGAACGTTACTCATCACTAGAAATTCATATTAGCGCTTCTCAAATGATCAAATGCGTCAGTTAAGTTACGGTTCCTCATTTCCTCAATCAACCTTCATTCATGCAGGCATGAAATAAGCATGTCTACACGCACAGCTTTAACTCTTTGACAGGTTAAATTATTGACCAAAATGCATCGAATAATTTCACGGTGACCCTGTACCTTCATTGACCAAAATTATGCATGTCAAGATATGTACGGGATTAACAGTCTATGAGACCCCTTCTCTGTCCTTTTTACGCTATGTTTACTAAATGTTATGTTTACTAAAGGGGATAGTGAGGCTAGAACAAAATGGACCCAAGGCAGTAGCTGGTATGTCTTCATATCTGCTGTAGACCATGGTTCTTTGTGGAAGAGCAGGTCAAGTTTACCTGTCCTGTCTGCTCTCTTTAGCTCCTTGGTATTTCCACTCGATGGACTGAGTTTCAGTCTTGTTCTCCTCTGAATCACGTCCTCAAACAACCGTCCTGACCCTCACACTATGGGCCCTGACCTCGATCACAACCAAAGGTCCTTTTTTTTTTTTTTTTTTTTTACGAATTCACGAAAAATTCCTGGATAGAGCTTGGCAGATTCGGCAAAGGCATTTCTGTCTGCCGCTGCTGGGGCTGTTGGATATCACAAACACAGACTGATATATTGACAGAGGGGGAAAAAAAGGTAAAAAAAAATTATTAAAGGTGAAGTGATGGTTAGCTGACCTAAAGGTAGACGTCAGTTCAAAACAGCTCCTTCTGTCTCTTCTTCCACTTCTTCTTCTTCTTCTTCTTCTTCTTCTTCTTCTTCTTCTTCTTCTTCTTCAAGATGGTCTTTGTCTCCAAAGGTCTCATAATTTTCAGGTGATTCAAAACGTTTTCCTTGCTTGGTTTGCTACTCACAGGCTGCTGAATGATAGGGGAACAAAGCGAATGCAAATCAGGAAAAAGAGATGATAATAATAATTACTCCTTTTATTAGTGAATTATATTGGGAAATCACACGGGTGGTTATTCGTGTAAGTGAAGAACCACACATGGCATTGCTATACTGTTCCAAAAACAGTCATTATAGGGGTCCACAGACACTTACAGCCTTCCATAACTGAGTTGTCTCATAGGGCACTCTTGTTAGATAGGTAGTTAGCAACATAACACAACAACAACAACAACAACAACAGCAGAGCTGCTAAAATAGAAAGCTTCATGTAAAAACAAGAAAAAAAAAACCTGCCAGATGCTTTATGGTTTCAACCAAGACTGTTTAGTTTTCAGAGCAGTACATTAAACTTAAAATACCGTTTATGAGCAGAACATTTGGCTGGCGAGGCCAGAGAGATGAGACCTGCTGTAGCATGACGAGCTAATTTGAGTGGAGATCTCAAAGGCCAATAGACAATTTAAAAAAAAAAAACTTTGGACAGGTTATTTCTGTCTTTTCCCCTCTTTTAATTAAAATTCATGTCATCTAAAACCCCATGTTGAATTAATTACCTGGAGTCGTTATTAATTAGGATTCAACTTTGGCCAAATTATTCATTGTAATGAATTGTGAACAAATAAAGCAGTTAACACAGTGAGTGATTTGATACGATTTGACATCTTTTAACTTCTAAAACAACTTCCTATCCATTTTGTTACCCGTGCTGAAACGGTGATTATCACTCACCAGGTACAAGATAGTTGTAAACAGTGACAGAGACATCATAGCAAAAAACGAGCAAACAAGACATATTTAACCATAATTCGAAACCAAAACTAACAAAACAAAGACCCTGGAGGGCTTTACACATCAACCGTACGACGCAGATGACGTTGACCGCCAGGCTCTTTGTTTCAACATGCAACCTTAAATCTTCTCTTTCTCTCTGAAGAAAAAGTCCCAAAAGGCTGCTTTTAGCTAACCAGCAGTTTCCAGCTGTCACTTCACGGGCGTGGGAGAAACGGGCAGCTCCGCCCACCCCCCCCCCCCCCCACCCACCCTGGATTTGTCATACCGCCAGTCATGCTCTTGTTCGGTCCTGTTGTGACACATGGCAAATTTATTGCAGACAGGCAAACTATGCACTCTAAGTGGGCACTGATGGCTTCTCGACACACACACACACAAAGAAAAAAAAAAAAAGAAAGAAAAGAAAGAGAGAGAGGGAGAGAACAAAAGAATGGCTCCTCCCTGGGTCTTTACAAAACTCATCAGTGCAATATGAACGTGCGCTGTGCACCTCTATGGGAAGTTTCGGAACCCCACCCTCGACCCCATTTCCACCTGTCACCAATATCTGCTACTGTTTTGCCCTCTTCTGGAACACGCCCTCAAATCTGTCACAGATAGAGGCTCCGTTCACACGCGATCTCATTCGCAGCTCTCAAGCGAAATCTCAATTCCAACACGGTTTCTCAAATTTGCCGTCACTAAACGTGTTATGAATAGTTCATCGTTTCCCTCCATTATAAATGAATCAGAGCTGCATCTGGTTAATAAATTTTAGAGCGTTTAAATTTTCATTCTTTGCTGAAAGACTACCTGGGGTGCAAATGGCCAGACCGTTTGACACCGGATCTGGACGCTGACAAAGCACCGGGGGGGTCATCGTGGGCCAGCTGTTGTTTCATTTGTCCACTTTCTGCCTTTGAAATATGTATTTTGACAGTTATTCACCCTATCTAATGGGAAAACATTAGCGTTTCGTCAAACAGCATCAATTACTCAGTTGCAACTGTGCAAACTTAATAAGAGGAGTTGGACAAAACAATCTGTCATCTCTGAAGCACTGAGAAAAAAAAAAAATCGCTGACTAAAAATATGAGTGATTACTTTTTTTTTTTTTTTTTTTAACTGTCACAAAACATCAGTCTAATCTCCCATTAGATGTCAACTAGACATCTTTTGATGCTCTTGAGTGACTTGAGAGTTCCCATCCGAATGTCACGGATAGGATGATGGTTCTTTACCATGACTGTTGGTGGCAGTTTCCTTGAATAGCCGGTCTCTGTTCTCCTATCTCTATAGCAGAGTGCAGCTGTCAATCCTCATGTGAAGTTGACTGAAGAGCCCTCATTGGAACTCACCGAAAGTTTGATCGGTTGCCAAGTCCTTTTCTACGGCCTTTGTTGCTTCATGGACTGGTTTACATAATTTTTGGACTCCATGTGACTTTTTCATTTTTTAGTGCTAATACATTCATGAATATATCTGACCTGTTTGGGATGTAAACAACAGCCAGAGAAACAGACTTTCCAATGGTAAAGATAATGACAACACCACGGGCTTGAGGCACTGGATGCAAAAAGCTCTGAGCTTCTTGCTACAGGGTGTAGCCGTGAAGCAGCTTATGAAGTTAACCCTCCCCCCCATACCCCTATACCCACACAGACACACACATACACACACTCGCACGCGCGCACACACACGCACGGACACACGCACACACGCACACACGCACACACACCCATACACACACACACACACACGCACACACACACACTCACACCTCCGGCGGAACCGAATGGAGCAGAACTGAACATGCATACGAGATGGGAAAAAAGGCATATTTTGTTTGCTTGTCCCCGGCCAACCTCTCATCTCCGCCCTGTTTACTTAGCCGCCCGTTACGATAAGACAGAGCTTGTGCTATGAATTTAGTGACAACCTTTGGTGTCCCTGATAAGCTATTCGGTCCTCGTTTTCCTAACATCCCTGGGCTGATGAGGGATCATTAACCCAGAGGACATGTATTATTCACAAGCATGAGGACGACTCAACAAGAGCTGGAGGATCAGAGTAAGAAGGAGAGAAAGAGAGTCAGAGAGGGAGAGAGAGAGAGAGAGAGAGAGAGTCAGAGAGAGAGAGGGAGGGAGAGGGAAAGAAAGAGAGTCAGAGAGAGAGAGAGAGAAAGAGAGTCAGAGAGGGAGAGAGAGAGAGAGAGAGAGAGGGAGAGAAAGAGAGTCAGAGAGAGAGAGAGAAAGAGAGAAAGAGAGTCAGAGAGGGGGAGAGAGAGAGAGAGAGAGAAAGAGAGAAAGAGAGTCAGAGAGGGAGAGAGAGAGAGAGAGAAAGAGAATCAGAGAGAGAGAGAGAGAGAGAGAGAGAGAGAGAAAGGGAAGAGGAGGTAGTGATGTCTTGTCACAGACCTGATATTCCATCAGCGATTACACTTGTATTCATTTTGCCCTTGCCACACCAGAGGTAACGTTCTCCATTCTCCAACTCTACATGAGTGAGTGAGTAACCCTTCCGCCTCTACCTCACTATTATACTCTACAATCATTTCTGGTTAGGGAATATGAAAATATATCTGACGACAGGAATACAAAACACCCGTAAGAGATATCATAGGGGGTTAGGGGTGGGAAAAAAAAAACAACCTGCTTTGACTGGAGGACAAAAAAAATTAAAAAGAAGTAAAATATGCTCTCGCATCTAATGACTGTTTTCTGTTTCTTTACCCACAGAGGTTATACGTATCTTACTTCGAGCTGAAGCTTTGTCTAACTAAACCTGATTAAGTTTCTCTGTAGAGGGACTTGCCAAAGTACTCCAGAGAATCCTCCCCTTAAAGATCAACTAGAATGTGATTAACACTACCTCATTTGCATATTTTTTTAATACAGTATTGCTCCACAGTGCTGGGGGGGTCATACAATGAGAATATTAATTCAGTGAGTTAACACGACCTCTTTACCCAATCAAAATACACGGACTGACTCTTTCGAAGGCTGTGACGAGTTATCGCGTTGATCACGATTCCGTATATTAAAAAAAAAAAAAAAAGAAGAAGAAAAAAAAAAAACGCATTTTCAGCAGACTTGTATACCGCGTCTTCTTGCGTCTGAAGTTCATTGGGAAATATGTAACATTGATTAATTTTTTTCAGAGCAGACACAATCTTGAAACGATATAAAAAATGCTATGTGTGCGTGCGTGTGTATGTGTGTGTGTGCGTGCGCGCGCGTGTGCCTGTCCGTGTGTGTGTGTGTGTGTGTGTTGCTATCTAAAATATAACACCTTTGGGCCACAGACTCCAATAGATTCAACTGGGGATAAGAGATGATTTCTTAACTGTGGAGAGGGAGGTCTTGTCCTGAAGGCAAAAAGATAAATACTTGCAGATCAATTGAAAAGATGGCGTTCCAATCGCGGTTTCACCCAGTGGGTGCAGAGAATCATTTATTCTCTCTTTGGGATTGGGAAAACATTGGATTTAATGCCACTTTTTCTGCCGCCCGTCAAACAAAATCCCAGTAAAAGTCCGTCTTACTTGACTGAGCGCTGTAGAAGTTTATACTGGGGAAATCTGACACATGTGAGTGAAGAACGTGCAGCTGCTTGAGCAGACAGGGATTTTTTTTTATTCTCTCGCCTGTTGTTAGTCCTGGATCGCTCTGTTGGCAGATCTATATTGAATTTGACACAGACATACCCTCATGCTAATTCCACTACACGCGACTCAAAATATTTATTGCGAAAGCATCAAGTATCAATCAAATTAGATCTTTAATTAAAAAAAAAAAAAAAAGAAAGAAAAAAATTGACAACATTTTGCCACATTTATTATCATCTGTCCCCTTTTTTTTTTTTAAACTGTTGCAGTTGAGGGACACGTTGCTGTTCTGTGGTACAGTGTTCTGGAAATGTCAGTTCTCCCACTGTGACCTCAGATAAGTAAACTGGAGATTTCTGCACCAGGATCAAGATCTGTGTGTGTGTGTGTGTGTGTGTGTGTTAGCCGCAACTGTAAATATAAAACTAAACACCATGTTACAACAGATCCAATGAGAATATTTCAAGTCGTTTTAAAACAGAAGTAGAGCCATGTTCACCTATCTGGGGGGGGGGGGGGGGGGGGGGGGGGGGATCCTGAATTACAGTGTCAACGGATACCTTCATCAGTGTTACAGCACTGATTTCATCGATTACCCATCAAAATATTGATCAGTATTGGTAGATTTCGATTCAACAGTCAGCAAATGAATTACCATATAAATGCCTCACTCCCAGAGAAGTCTTTCGGTCTTCACCCTTTGACCTTGTTATGTAATGTGGTGTTGATTACTTGGGAGAGCGGCTGGTTCTATCTGGACTGATCGACCTCTGTGGAGGAGTTGTGGGAGATGGCAGACGATAGGGCTTCTCCAGATGCTTCCTGGCCTGAGGCAATCACTTTGATGGTAATCTCAATCTCAAGTGACACAGCCAACGAGGTGACTGAGGGTGATATTGCTTGGTGAATCTGTAGTGTTCCTGTCACACGCACACACGCGCGCGCACACACACGCATAGTCATGTACACATACATACTCACACACACAGACACAGACACACACATACTCTCACACACATGTACACACATGTATACACACACACACACACACGCGCGCGCACACAAATGTCTATGCTACTAAAAGGCACTATACTTGCAAAGAGGGGACCTCTGTTTCTAGACATTTTTGTGAAACAAAACAGCCTGTGTGTATGTCTGTTCTGTGTTCTCCACAAATCCTTAGTTTACTTTAAGAAGGGGCAGTATAGCTTTACATTTTCCAATTACATAAATATTTTGATACAATAGGTTTAGTCTAAATAAAAAATAAACCACCATGAACATTCTCTGATTTGTATAATCCATATATATTAATACTTCTAAATTCAGTCATGGCAATAACCAAAAAGGTATGTTTAAGTCATCATTTAAACAGTATAATGTTCCATCTAAAGAACGTTAAACATTGCAGATATTTTTGCGATGCTTATGTATACATGTTGGAGTGTGAATGTCACTCCACACCATCCAGGAAAGGACCTGTATCACTTTGTGCCAGCAAAGAGGGGACTCGTGTCATTCTGTAGCATCCAAGTGAGGACTGCGTTATTAGGAAAAATCACACACTGTGACCATGGTTGAGATGTACTGTAGACTGTACTGTAGTTTAAGGTAATTGGTTTCCTCAAGCCAGTTGAGTAAACTTAACTTTTGGGTTTTACAGTGTAACACCACATTGGAGAGGAGCTTTTTGCCCTCACACCCCTGCCACAACTCTTTCAAAGGAAGCCAAGATGAATTCATTCCTGAATGAGTGGCATTGGAGGAGGTGTGACAAAGTGTAAAAGTCCTTCTCCCTTGACCTGTGAGGGCTCTGTGGTAGCATTTTAATTAGGCTGAGGTAAAAAGGACAATTAACAGATGAACAAATGCTATGTTTTTGAAGAAAGCATATCAGCTTTTACAGAGACAACAACAACAACAACAACCAAGGCAACTGCTCTGGTATGAGGTCTGGATTCAATGAACATTTGTCTTTAAACATTGCAAAACTTGAGGAAACCAATTGCCTTAAGTCATTTTAATTAAAAAAAAACAAGTAATTTGAGTATTCTGTACTCTTCAGTACTACAACTGTGACTACAACTTGAATCATTGTTCTCATCTATTCTTACATGTGCAAAGTCACTATTACATAAGCAATACGTTTACCTTACTTGATCAGGTTGACACTGCTATTAAAATCACACAGTCAGAGGAACTCATATGCACAAATAAGTTGATAAGTTTTATCTTCATAAAAATAGTTAAGGGAATTTGGCTACCACTAAAATGAACTAATTAAACGGTGTTGGTGAATAATGAATGAAACTGACATTTAAATTTAAATTAATGTTGGTGATAAATGTTGTTTTAATCCAGGCTATTATCAAATCACTCTCTTTGTCTCATCCTAATCGATGATGAATGATAATCACCATTTCTCTAATATTTAGAGATCACAGGTACATTTATTCCATTTTCATGCCAGTGGCCATTGGCATACTTGCAGTAACGCCATGCATTTTGGAGCCTACTATAAAAACCAATCAGTGTCCAGATTAAAACTTCAAAACAGTTTTGTTACGTATATTTATCTGTATCTACAACCTCCTCACTACCTGCAGAGTTCAGAGGGTTCAGAGCTCTCGGAAGCGTCGCCTTCCATCCTGTCTTTTGGAGGAAGACATTATTTTCTAACATCTCCAAGGAAAATCTTCTTTGTTTCACCCCACTCAACAGGTATTGTATACGTGCTACTTTTTAAATAGTTTATATATTAAAATGTTTGCTACATACTTATGGTCATATTTATTATAAATGTTCTTTTTTTCCTTTTAATTTAGAAAAATAAGGAAAAGAAGAGTTCGTCCAGAAAAAGAAGCATTACAATTCATCGATCTTGGGAAAGATAAGGACATATTTTCCATGAATTTATATCAGCCAGGACAAAGGTATGTTGTGTTTTTAAGCATAATATGTCAAAAAAATGGAACTAATTTAACTTGCAATTACAAAAATCAATGCAGGAGATGAAATTGCATATGACTCTGGGGACCCCATTTGCGCTGTCCCCTCAGATAAATTTTTTGCCCTCTCAGCTTAAACTATTAGGCTTGGGTGATAAAACGATAGCGATACGTACCGCGATAGACCCTTCAACAAAGGCAATTGGAAAACTGTTCGATAGAACGTTGGGTAGTTTCACTTAAATGCATTCAATGCAAACCGCCAGGAAAGCACGTGACGAATATGCAAAGTTCGGTTGCATGAACAAACCCCAAGCATGGTCCCTCCCCAGCTCATAAACAGCCAAAAATATCCGTTGATAATGGGCGCGTGCTTCGAGTAACACGCAAACAGACTACTGCTTTACAGGTGTATTGTTCGGTTGCACCATCGACATGTGACACAACAACATAAACAACGTGGAGTGAGAAAATGAGTGCAGATGGTGAGGAAGTTGTTGATGAAAGTAAGGTGGTTTAAATCTAATTTAATTTAATTTAATTTAATTCAAAATTAGAACAGAGTATTAGGGCCACACCGAGGAAAAAACTGCTGAGATTTTGAGAATAAGGTCATAATATTATGAAAATAAAGTAGTGCTCTTACAAGAAATATAAGTCATCATTTTTGGTTACGTGTTTTTAGAGGGGAAATATCAGGAAAGCAGCCTGCCGCCTGCATTAAAAAGAGGAACATGGAACATCTTGTGAGGTTATACTTTGGTAAAGGTTTCACAGATAAGGCAATACTTAATCTTCTGGCACAACGGCACAACATTATCATAAGTATCAGGACTTTGAAAAGATTGTGCAAGAAACTGTGTCTATTCCGAAGAAAGAACCACAAGGACTTGGAGGAAATTTCCTCTTTATACGAGTTTATTCTCGTAATATTATGTTTGTTCTTGTAAAATTACGACTTTATTCTTGTATTTTTACAACTTTTTCTTGAAATATTATGACTTTATTCTCATTACATTGCGACTTAATTCTCGTAATATTACGACTTTTTTTTTGAAAAATTATGACTATTCTCTTAACATTATAACTTTTTTTTCTCAATTATGACTTGATCTCAGATTTTTTTCCCTCAGTGTCGTACAACATAAAGTGGTTA
>NC_044500.1:7965540-7970540 GCF_902362185.1 Chanos chanos | reverse complement strand
ATCACACACGCACACAAACACACATGCACACACGCACACACACACACACACACACACACACAAACCTCACTGTTATCATAAAATATACAGGAGACCTTGGCCTGGTTCCCTTGTCCTGTTTCTGTCTGTGTCCATTCACTTTAACCACTGAATTTAGCCAAGCAGTTTGTATTTCGTAAACAATAGTTCGTTCTTGAACCATGAAATGAAGCAAATCTATGATGAGTACGGTTTTTATTGACCTCTTTCCTCTCGTCCCCTCAGCTACATGCTCAGTGTTATGGAAGGACATTTTGGTAGAGTAAAGCCTAAACCAGTTAGCATAGCACCAGACAGAACTGCCATACTCTTCAAAGTCTGCCACGCCACTGGCAGCCGCAGGGAGTGACACACACACCCTCTCTCTCTTCCTTTCTCCCTCAGTCTCTCTCTCTCTCTCCCTCTCCTGATTTCCCTCCTTCTTGCTCTCTCTCTCTTGGTCTCTCTCTCTCTCTCTCTCTCTCACCCAGCTCTCTGCCCATTGCCTGCAGGTCTTCACACCCAAAAAAATTTGGAGGGAAAAAAAAAAAAAAAAACCCCAGAAAATGACCACTGCTCACTCGCTTTGAACTTTCTGCCAGCTTAGTGCTCCACATTGTTTCCATATGCTCTGTGGTCGAATGCCGAGGCCTGCTCCCCGCAGGCTTGTTAGCAAGAGCTAGTCAAGCGATTTTGGACCAGGAGACTTCGCTGCTCTTCATCCGCATGTTCTCTCCAGACTGCACGCCTATGCATTTGACTTTATAATTGCATTAACTTTAACTGTTTCTCACTGTATTAGAAACCTATCTTTAGACACATGGTCACAGGAAAAAAAAAAAAGAAAAAGAAAGAAAAATCAAATACCTCAGAGGAACCATTTTGTTTGTGCATGTTTCAGCACATCTACCGAGGATGAGCTATTTATGTTACACACACACGCACGCACACACACACACACACACACACACACACACACACACACACACACACACACACACACACATCTACCGAGGATGAGCTATTTATGAAATATTCAGCAGAACAAAAGAAGCAGTTCTTGTAATTATTCAACTGTTGAAAACTCTCTTGTGTATCCTAAGTTTTAACTGTAGTGAGAATAAATCTGTACTTAAAGTCAGACTCTGAAAATATAATAATACTGATACTACTAATACGAATCCTAGTCCTAATCCTAATACTAATACTAATATTAAGAGGAAGAAGAGGAAGAGGAAGAACAAGAAGAAGAGGAAGAAGAGGAAGAAGATATGCAAAGATTGTTTCCGGACCAGCGGAAAGGCGCAGAAAATGCTTCCTTCCATCTTCTTCTCTTCTCTTCTCTTCTCTTCTCTTCTCTTCTCTTCTTGTGTCTTCTCTTCTCTTCTCTTCTCTTCTCTTCTCTTCTCTTCTCTTCTTGTGTCCTCTCTTCTCTTCTCTTCTCTTCTCTTCTCTTCTCTTCTCTTCTCTTCTTGTCTCTTCTCTTCTCTTCTCTTCTCTTCTTGTGTTCTCTCACAGCTCTTCCCACGCTCTCTCTCTCTCTCTCTCTCTCTCTCTCTCTCTGACTGGGTATTTGCATTAGCTACGTGGGCATGGGTGTAGTTAACTGTTGTGTTTCTGTGTGGACACACGTGTCTTCTGTTGAGAAACCATGTGTACACAGCTGCCTCCTCCTTGGCACAGATGACTGGACATATGTAGTGTCATGTTTGTTATCCACGTGTCTATTGGTGTGTGTGTGTGTGTGTGTTTGTCTGTGTGTCTGTGTTTGTGCCTGTGTGAACATGTCAATTCACACCTAACGCATAAAGAACCCTTGATAATAATAATAATAATAATAATAATAATAATAACGATAATAATAATAATAATAATAATAATAATAATAATAATAATGATGGTGATGATGATAGTAATAATAATAATAATGATAGTAATAATAATAATAATAATAATCACAACATGATGAATTGGACTCACACCAACTGGTAAATAAGGGTGTTTATTTTCATCTGATGTGAAACTATAGTGTGTAGAGTGTGAAGGAACAAATCCAACACTACAGTAGAATTCTCTGAAATAAACCGTGGGGTTTATTTCAAATTGAATTTTCAGACGATCACGCGTTTCACATCTTAGTCATTACACAATGGCAGTGCATCACTACAGTAAGAAAATGTAAGATAAATACACAGTAACATTAAAGGTAAATGATTTCCTCAAGTCTACTATTGACACACAACAATACAAATTCATAAAACGTGTTTCCCCAGACGCTTATGGACTAGGCACATTATAATTGCCCAGCTGAACATAAATTCTGTTTTCTATCCCAATATCAAAACCATAAAGCACATTCTTTCAGAAAAAAAAAACAACAACCTCATTCCCCCTGTCATATAATATGATCCTATCGCTTGAGTTATGCTCGCCAAACACCTCATATAAAGTGCAATATCGCAAAAATAACACTTCACATACTCACCAAAACAATAAATACCCACAATAACCACGAAACGCATTATGGCGTTGTCTCAGTAAACATTATGACAACATTATGAAGGTATGGGGGCTAATTGTCATTTATAAACGCAGCGGTGGAGAGAGGAGTAGTGTAAGAAAAAGAATATCGTTGTCTGAAAAGAGAAGACTGGAACGTAACAGTCTGGTGCCATGTGTCCTTTGAGAGGGAATTTCTCCCTCTGTTACCTGGACAGTAACGTTACTTTGCTGAGAAAGCACTGTTTCATGTCAGAGCACCTCGCTTTTTAAATTATGCGCGTAGACCTTTGAACATCCTGACCACACTTAACTCTAATGAGTATACTCGAAGGATCTTGGCGTTTAATTAATTGATTCATTCGTATTTTAATTGCATCCTAATTAGGCCTGAGTTGGAGCGGTTAGAAATTCTGAAGAGCGCGTGACCTTGACCCTTTTCAAATAAAACCTGCGAAAACAAATAAATAAATAATCATTAAAAAAAAATAAATAAAAACAAAGCACCTTGTGTGGTTATTGCAAAAGGCTGGTAACACATGAAAACAAAGACGATGTGAGATTCAGGTTAATCGATTTGTTTGGAGTTGTTTTAATGAGTTGTTGACTATGATTTGTATGGTTAGATTTCTGGATTATGTTTGGTATCATTTAGAGACAGTGTGGATACCATGAAAGTGCAGTTAGTTAGATATGCTTAGAGAATTGTGTCTAATCATTGCTAACTTAACCGACGTGGAAAAATGATTAGAGATGATGTCTTCAGAGGATCTCTTCAAACAGAACACACACACACACACACGCACACACACACACACACACACACACACACACACACACACACACACACACACACACACTTAATCACACCAACCCTCAAACACACACACACACATGTGCACATAGCAGCCACAGATACACACACACACACACACACACACATGCACACACACGCACAAGCACACAAACACACACATGCACACCCACCAGTTCTCCCACACAAACATGCTAGCAGCAGACTGTGTGAATCAATAATGGGGGGGGTGGGGGGTTTAATTAAAATGGTGGAGGGTAGTCACGCATTTTTGCTATAGAAAATCAGTTATCCCACTGGAGTTAGAGAAAACGGCATGGCTTCCCCGTTCACATCCAATCCCAAACTAAACCTCCCCCACTCCCACACACACACACACACACACACACACACACACATGCCGCCTCCATCTTCTTATCATTTCTGACCCAGACTCTCTCAGCGAGGACACACAGCACATTCTGGAAATCCCCCCAGCCTGCACTGTCGAGCAGAGATGGACCCTGATACAGAGTCCAAGAATAAAACCAACAATCAAATGACAAAGGCAAGCTCAAAACTGCCCATGACGTTAGATCAAAGATCAAAGCCCGCTTTGACAGTAAAAGAGAGAAAGAGAGAGCGACAGAAAGATCTAGAAAAAGGAAAAAAAAAAAAAAAAAAAGAGAGAAAACATTCATGGTCGGCAGTTCTCATTTTAAGATGTCATGCATTGAATTATGCAGATGAAAATCTGAAGAAGAACTTAATCTTTCTGAATCTGTGTTTAATTTCTCTTTTCTTTTCTTTCTTTTTTTCTCTGTTCTGGGGGCTCTTACCAACCTCTTCTGAATCTGAGTGTTCACAATACTCACACTGTGACACTGATGAGACTTTCACATTAGAGAGAGAAAAGTGTGTGTATGTATGTGTGTGTGTGTGTGTGTGTGTGTGTTTGCACGTGTGTGTGTTTGCGCGTGTGTGTGTGTGTGCATAGATTTGCATGTGCATTTGTAGGTGTGCGTGTGTGTGTGTGTGTGTGTGTTAACCGTCTGCTTCATTTTACCGTCCAGAGAGAAGAGAAATCTTTCACTTATAAAACGTCAAATGTCTATACCCTTAATACAGAGGTAGGTCGCAATGGTAGTGCAGTTAAAATGTGTGTGCTATTTTCGGAGAAAAAAAAACTGGGTCATTCCAACGGGTTTTAACGTCGTTGAATGTATAGCACAGCTCTGTTCCCGCTTAAAGAAGAATGAATGAATAAATTTGGTCGCTTGCCAACGTACTTCCAACTTGCCAGTACTTTAAATTCCGTCAGGAACGGTAGCGGGAAGTGTACATAAAACGCAGTGAGGCTTAAACTCAAGACCTTTGTTTGAGACTGATAATCGTTGTTCCTTGCGGATCCTGCTGTTATCATGATGTTACTTGTTTGTGCTTGTTTGGACTGTTTAGCCGATTTATTTAAATTAGACCTCTAGCATGGTGGGTGAAGTGGAGGAAATGCAGCTTTGCTTAAAATCGTTTTACTAAAACAACCTTGGGAGAGAAGCTGAGGCAGTTAATAGTGTAAAAGCCAATACTGCTATTCCTTGTCTCCATGTCTGTGTGTCGCACACACACACACACACACACACAGCTTTCCTGCTTGCTTCTTCCTCATTAGTATGGATCCCTACACCTCCAT
>NC_044500.1:7958040-7963040 GCF_902362185.1 Chanos chanos | reverse complement strand
TATACTGAGAATGTACACTTTCTCCAGTGACCTAGATTTTGAGAGAGCCACAGTTCTCAGCACTGCCACCCTCCTCTGAGAGAGAACACACACACACACACACACACACACACACACGCACGCAGCACACTCCAACATGATTTATTTATCCCATAGATAATTAATGGAAGGGCCACAACACAAAAGACAAAATGCATTCCACTGGTCAGAGGTCCTGGAGCTGGCTACTGAGTAGTGAGAATGTATCGAGGTAAATTTTGCTTATTTACAGTGCAGCCTTTGCCACCAAATGAGTCTCTCTCCCTTACAACAAATAATCACTCCTGTTGAGTATACATCTCTCTCTCTCTCTCTCTCTCGCTCTCTCTCCCAGTGATGAATCCAACTGCCCCTGGAGTGAGGAGTTTTCATACCTGTCCGCTCCTTAATGATCTCAAATTATAACATCAGCACATTTTATCAGGGCACATCTTCAATGCACTGACTCCAATTACAGGACTTCATTAATCACTGCCATGAAAACGCTCGCTGAAAGCTCCGGCTGATGCTGCTCATAGACTTTGGCTTCCAGTGGTTCGTTCCCAAGTCAGGAGAAAAAGAGGCGAAGTCAGTGCGCGTGCTGTTTTCCTTGGCTACTCACCGACGGCCGCTGGCCAGCGCGTACTTTGGCGCAATGATTGATTCTATTATTAAATCTGGTCTGATGTAGAAAAAAAAAAAAGCTTGTTTTTCTCGAAAATGTCTGACACAGCTATTTAATAAGCTAATATTTCTCATAGTAGGATGTAATTAATCACGACTCTGGTTCTGTTGAATCATCGTGTGATTTGGAGTCGATCGGTAGCCCTTGTTTGATCACTGCCCACAGCAAAAAACGACCTCAGGTCTGCCCACGTCAGCCGAGACGTCTATTTTCGTTCTCCGTTTGGTATATCTCCAATTCCAGTTTGCTTAGAGGAGTACACAATAAAGATCTGGACCAATCTAAGACTGAACCTCCATTTTGCGAAAGGTCGAGCTTATGAATAATGTAAGTAGCCAAAGAAGATGTAGAAGCGCTTTCTGGCCTCCAACTACATCCTTTCTTTGCTCCAAAAATACAAATAATGGCTTTACAAAAACACAAGTTTGAAGCCAGGGTGATTTTCATTTGAAAGGAAAGACTGATTTCCTAAACGATAAAATGTCAGTTGAACTCCTTGAACTTGTCAAACTCAGAACTTCTTACGAGTCAGGTTTAATACCATTTCTACATCCAAAGGGTACAGGAGACTGAAGTTTTAAACGTATTTTATGTAATCTGCGAAAACAAAAACTCCCCAAACCCCCCCCCCCCAAAAAGAAACAATAACGAGAATAACAATACATAACAAGCTTACGTTTGACCTTTAAAAACCATCAGCCTTTTAAGCAAAGCGAGGTCTGAACAGTGGAAAAGTGGTGTTTTAAGAAAAACCTGAGGAATATTACTGTGAGGATGCCCAGGGCTACATTTGTATTTTTCTTTTCGTTTTTTTTTTTTTTTTGAGCCGAGAAGAAAAGGGGGTCTGCTCAGAGGGGGGGGGGGGGGGGGGGGCAGACGTAATGGGCAAGGTCATTCCGCTCCGGGCTACAGGGGCACGTCAGGAACTGGAGCGTTGTGTGGTGGTTCAGATCAACCGGAAAAAAAAAAAAAAAAAAAGAATAACCATGTATAATACATAAGAGTTATGGCAGAAGATTTTAATCACCAGTCATGAAGAAAAAAAACACAAACAAACAAACAAAACAAAGCAAGCTGGTTAAAACTGAAAACCTGAAGCCTCGCTTGGAGTTATGCGCCGTACCGCCGGGTCCGATTGAAATTCCGTCCGAATTCCGACCAAAGAACATAGCGAGGAGACGGTTTATTGTCGGTTTATTGTAACGGATCAGAAAGACTTCAAAACGAGGGTTCTGTCATCTCGTCCTGGATGATGTTGATTGGGCTCGACCAAAAAAACTGGTCTTATTTGTTGCTGTTATACACCTTTCTCTGTGGGTCTTTCAACAGCCTGTTTAATTGAATGCAATAACCCACTGAGTGTCTTTTAATCTAGTCTTTATCTTTATAGATCAACGATGCTAACGATAGACAGACTGAAAGAGGAAGTGTAGTGCCTTAATTACATTACATCCTATACAAAACAACTCGCCAGGACAGAATGTGAACATGTTATATGAATGGCTTATGAAAACGTAAAAATGAGCTCATAGAATGAGAAGGGTCATAATGTTCATAGCAAAACGTCAAGGAACAAGAGTTAGTATTCCACCCACTAAGAGAGTTGTTTTTTTTTTCTTCTTCTTCTTCCTTCCATAGAAATCTCTTCCAAGATATGAGCGTCAATAGAAAATTCCGTTTGAAAAGATTAAATTAAAACTGTAGAAATGTGTCGTTCTGCGTTTTCCAAATGAGATTAAACTCAATCACATATCTGGAGCAGATAATCTTTCTTTTCAGATGTTAGAACAATTTTGCCTTGAGATATTAACAGATTTTTAAGCGCCGTCTGCATGCAAAATGTCAAACTGAGACGAGCAAAAAAATCGAGTATTGTAGTTTCCAACCGTGCTCAAGAGAATATACAAAAATACCACCAGCATGTTCAACCGGTAGCGCTATTTAGAAACAGAACATTCTTTGGCTCAAGCCTAAGGGACCCTAATTACCTGCTTTGGACTTTCAAATATCTGCTGCTTCCGCATTGACAGGTTGCACATCTCTTGGGAGAGCTTTCTTCGCACGAGGTGTCTAGGATCTTCCTCATGGATTTTTCATCACACGGTCATAAATTGATGTTGCAGAATTCCCCCTCAACCGCCCCCCCCCCCAAAAAAAAAGATTAATACTACCACTCTTCACAGTCTAAACTAATACTTTAGAGAAATGACAGACATCGCCTCGTTTGATTTTCAGCCTGGCTTTTTAGATCGAGAGGGCGCTCACCAGTACGGGCTTTTTGGGGGAATGTCTGCAAGAGACACTTCAAAATCGCATCGATATAATGAATAGTTCTCCGAGGCATGGGCGGCCAATAATACCGACATGAGCAAAACACACACTGTACAGGGAGAAATATAGATATAAATAAGTCCATGGGTATTTTTTTTTTTTCAGAGCGCACCTGATTGATTTCATAAATCATATTTACTGCTCTCTAGTCCCCCCAGTTTCTCATTTATAGTGATATCATTGTGCAATTTGTCGATGAATATAGACACATTTCACCATCTGTCATCAGAAGATGAGTCTAATTTTAGTTCTTAAGTTGAGGAGTCAAACATGATAATTAAACCATCTATAAAAGCCATGCTTTGGGGAGTATTGTTCTGACATGTAAATTGGCTGGAATTTAGAGCTAGGTTTTATGAGAATTAGATGAACCATTCATGGGACATTAGTATCATTGGGGCATTCATTCATAAAGCTAAGAATGCCTACATGTCTCCCTTCACTGGCTGCCTACATGCTTGCCTTCAGAGCGGCCGATAAAACCACATCCATTACATCCAATCTACAATCAAACTACATGCCCCAGTCTCCTTGCTTCGACAAGATGCCTAGCCATCCATAAACACTGGAAATGCTTTGAAGTCTCAGTCTTAAATCGTTTCACTGCTAGATCCAAAATGGTGGGACGAGTTGCCTTCTCTCCGCTAGACGCTCTGAAATATTGAACATGTTTAAAAACAAACAAACCAGCAAACAAGAAATAACCTCTTATCCATTAACTTTACTCATCTGTATTGTAATTGTAATGAAAAACAAATAAACAACAACAACAACAATAACAACAGAATATTTGGCTCTATAAAGCACTAAAACAGTACCTGGTCTTTGGACTAGTTCTTGGCTCTGGTTTTGCATATTAAGACTGAGTGTTGATTTGAGTATGTTCTCTATGGTCTTTTGTCAGTCAGTTTGGACGGTGGCATCTGCCAAATGATGAAATGTAAATGTAAATATTGTTTGGCAATAAACTTGTGGCTATAAACTTGTGAGATATAAATTTGATAAAAATGCAGAATCGACCTAATAGAGTACTCTGCGAAACATCGTAAGTAAAAAAAAAAAACCCAGCAAGGTCGAGATTGCTAATGCACTCAACCGCTTATTGACATTTTCCTATTGGCATTGACATTTTGTTATGCTTGTTAATGGTAGCAGTTTGCAAAAAAAAAAAAAAAAATGGAATGAGTAAAACAGTTTATACTTTATACCCAGAAATGAACCTCAAGAACTGAAAGTTACAGACTTTGCTAAATAAATCCACCTTACTTTGACGAGAAAATGAAGTCATCCTAAACAATTGTTTCGAAGCTAACCTAATTTTCAACAAACGTTTGCCCAGATGAATTCTTATTTGCTTCCGTGCCAAATGTAATATCCATGCTGTGAGCACGCGGGTGGAAACCTCTTACAGAAACATTGTTTCTGCCTTTAAAGCTGCCGCGATTATAGTTAAATGTCAAATTACCGCATATCCAGAGTGAGTTTGCATGAGAAAACGGAGTATACGGTTTTGTCGTGGGTTTGAAAGGTGTGTAGAACATTTGAAAATCAGACCACTCAGGTTTCAAAAACATTTAAGCTCGTTTAAATCAATGAAAGTCAAATCTGCGTGACTTCACTGGTGAATAAAATATAGCAGGCAGAGAGTTTGGAGTTATTTCTGGTGACAGTATACAGGAATCGGAGCATAATTTCTTCACACATGGCCCATTCCTGATTAAATTTTCATGCAGGTAATCGAGTGCAGACACAGATAAGAGTCACATCCTTAAACTCTCAAAATACTAGCGGAATATATGAGTATTCCTGAGACTCTAGGGTTCCCATCTATTTAAAGCCCTATAGAAACATTCAAGGCAATTCCCTAAGTGAGATGCAAATGTTGTAGTAAAATAAAATAATAAAAAAAAAATATCGGTGTAGAAGAAGTCTGGGGTATTTTTTTGAGCTCTCATTAGGCTTTAAA
>NC_044500.1:7950540-7955540 GCF_902362185.1 Chanos chanos | reverse complement strand
GTGCGTCTGTGTGTGTATGTGTGTGCGTGCGCGTGTTTGTGCGTGAGTGCTTGGCATATTACGGTTTCAAAACACAATGTGGCCTTGCATTAACATTTTATCAAACCAGCAGAAACAAAGTGCCAGAGATACACTCATAAAACATTCATCAGCACTGGCATGTCAACCCACCCCCACCCCCACCCCCACCCCGTCATACAGAGAAATCAGGCAAGATTTTGGGCACGTCTCTCTCTCCACTGATAGAGACAATGAGGGTGAGGTTTTGGGCATGAGTCTCTCTCTCTCCTTCTCTCTCTCTCTCTCTGCCTCTGACAATAAAGATATTGGGAGTGAGATTCTTGGCATGTCTGTTGCTCTGTCTGTGAGCATAAACACACAGAGGGTGAGATTTAGGGCGCGTCTGTTTGTATGATAATAAAAACACTGAGGGTGAGGTTTTGGGCATGTTTCTCTCTCTCTCTCTCTCTCTCTCTCTCTCTCTCTCTCTCTCTCTCTCTCTCTCTCTGAATGATAAAGACACTGGGGGTAGGATTCTGGGCGTGTCTCTCTCTCTCTGAATGATAAAGACACTGGGGGTTGGATTCCGGGCGTGTCTCTCTCTCTCCTCCGATGATAAAGACACTGAGGTTGAGATTTTGAACAGCTTAGATTAGCATACTGCTGATATACATTTGACCATCGAACGTGGATCAGATGTTTATTCAGCTCTGGACTGAAAGTAAGCGTTGGGTGAAATCAAGCCTTGAGGCATGGGTTGGAGTTTTTTGGGATTGGCTGGGGTTAGCAGGCTTACATTCTGAGTCTAAGCAGAGATCACAATGAGGTAACATTGCCCAAGCTGACAGCAAGTTGGAATATTTCGCTTATTCGTGCTTGTTCCAAGCAGCCAAAGCACTCGAAAATGCATTTTTTTTTTCACACACACGCTGGTTTGAATGAAGCATAATTTCCCCACCACCATCTCCAACAGCACACATTTATGTGGACAAAGCTTGCTAGTTTTTTCTTTTTTCATATGTAAAGCAGTTCAAACACAGATAAATAAACAGTTCACTGTGGCACAAGAGTCAGGGAACAACACTATTCAAAACTCACTATTCTCATTTTTGTCATAATGTTCCGTTTACTCACGCTCTGCAAGGAAAGCATTGTGATGCCTGTGGAACTCTGAAGGGAACTGCTACAGTAGTTTTGTATCAAACTTTTATTTGGATCTTTGGGCTTAGACTCTGCGCGTAGTCTGGGTTTCGGCAGAAAATTCAACCTGATCTGAATATTATGGAGTCAGGTAAAGCTTTGGTTTAAACCTTAATCCCGTGCAAAGCTCTACTAGAGATATGGCGGGTAAAATCACTACGTCCGAGTGGATTATAAGTAAATCTTTGAACAAAAGGTCTGGGTTTCAACAGAACAAAGAAAAAAAATGGCTACTAACTGTCTTCTCACCGGTGCATTGCAGAACCTGCTGATTTTATCGCTTTGTCGGTTTTTAATAGGAGCTAATTAGAAGGACGGCAGATGGCTGCGTTTTCTCTTTTTTTTTCATTTTATTTTTGAGGCACTTAAACCTTTTCTTTGCCAAAGCTCATGAAAACCAGGGAAGGAGAAGATGGAGAGTTAACAAATGCTGCTCTACCTGGGCATATGTCTCACCGGGCTGGTGGACCACTTGATTGTCCTATCAAGGTTAAACACTCAGCCTGTAAAACTCCACTGAATCACTATTTATACTGCACAGAGATTGTGCTGTCTCTCTCTCTCTCTCTTTGCTCTGCTGAGTGAGGGAGAGACACACAAAGACACAGTCAAGCAGTCAAGCATTGAGTTGATGAGGAGAGTCCATCAGCCTTTGCCACTGCTTTGTTTCGACACTTACCCCCCCACCCCACCCCACCCAGCCCCTGACTCTCTCTCTCTCTCTCTCTCTCTCTCTCTCCAGAAAAGAATGGAGGGGGAAATAAAGAGAAGTGCTTTGCCTGTTTGATTTCTCATCCAGAGCTGGAGCGTGTGCAGACACAGTTTCACTGCTTCCTGATAAGTAGTTCTGTAGATAAGATCACTCCACCAACAGACCTCTGGAGCGTGAATTATTCATGAGATCAGATGTGGTCTCTCAGAGAGCAGCTACGCAGCCCTCTCAAATTCGGCCCGGTGCATTATGAACATGATTTAAAAAACACACACACACACACGCACACACACACACACACAGAAAAAGAACACATGGTTTAAACTGTCTTTAAACAAAAAAAAAAAAAGAAAAAAAAAGAAAAATTGATGGATGTGATTGTGTAACAGTGAGTAAGGGAAGGTGAAGGAGCTCCCAGCAGCAATGTGGGACGTTTATAAATATCAGAGAGGAAAAGGAGAAAAGCAGAGATCAAAGGATAATGGCCAAATTGTTACAAATAAATAAATAAATAAACAAACAAACAAACAAACAAATAAAAAAATGGCAGTGTCCTCTGGGCTGGAAAAAAAAAAGAAAAAGAAAAAGGATGAAACAGGTCGGGAGACATTGACTCTCGCTGCATGACCGAATGAGGAGACACTCCATTTGACTTGTCTTTCGATTATGGGACGAAGCAGAACAGCAACCAAACAAACTAAACGAACTGACCACTAACCAAAAACAACAAACTAAAACGACTCCCGACATCTCGTCACGCGTGTAAGGCCGATGTGTGGAGTGCTGCTGGAGTTGATTAGATAGAGAAGCCGTCACGTCTTCTCAGTAGCCTCTCTTCACAGATTAGGCCCCCGCCGCTACGGCTATGAGATGAAGGATTCCTGTAGTGTACAGTAATAAGATAAAGAGAGTACACCGTTAAAAAAAAGAAAAAAAAATCAAATCTCTTGCTCTAATCTCTGGGAGTCGAGGAAGTGAGGCGCTTACCGCGGGATTCTGATCCAAAATCGCCTCCTGTCCTCCGTCCTTTTCGCCGAAACCTTTTCGCCCGAGCGTCTGGAAAAAGATTGAAACGACCCCGGCGTCAGCGCTGTAGCAACCGCGAAAGCGTAAGCGTTTGTCACTTAAAAAAGTGATTTTCGCTTTGTCGTCTGTTCCTTGCAGGCGCATTGAAGTCTGTGAAGAGATTATGTCTGGATTAATCGGTAAAGGGCGCGTGGTGTGGTGCTGTCCATGGTGCCGAACGGACAGCTCCTTTGTCATTCATTCGACATTGAGTACTCAGACAAGAAGCTTCAGACACCCAATCTTTCAAGGGCAGAACATCACTGCCTTTCAGGTATGGCCATAACCTCATAATTGAGGCGGTGGTTGAGGTGGGGGGGGGGGGGGGGGGGGGGGTGGGGTGATAACACACCAAAAAACCGCTGTGTACATTCCTCAGCCAATCAGAGGCAAACAATCAGACTCATAGTGGTTGGTCAATAAAAGAACCAGCAGGATCCCAGAGGCAAGGACTTCCATCATTCACCCATGCTGTAGGACAAACCAAACCCCGACGCCCAAAAGAAACATGCAAATTCAAACCCTTATGGTAAAACCCTTCAGTAAAATGAAGATAACTGTTAAAGACAAGGTAACAGACAATTTAAGAAACTGCTTTTTTTTTTGCCTTTTAAGTACCATAAGCTACCAAAATATGTTTCTATAAGCATATTTTTGGAAGTAAATATGTAGGATTTCACAGCGAGGGGAAAACATGTTTAAACATGCCACTGATACACATTATTTACACTTCTGCAGAGACAACAGAAAAAAGCCAATGTGCTGTTTAACCTTCTCACTGATAAGGAAAGCACTTCAGTGAATATATAATCCTAAAGCCTTTACGGAAGACGTGAAGTCCTTGTCTAAGACAAACACAAGAGTAGAGGGTGAGAGAGAGAGAGAGAGATAGAGAGAGAGCAAGGGAGGGTGAGGGGGGGGGAGAGAGAGAGAGAGAGAGAGAGAGAGAAAGAGAGAGAGAGAGAGGGGAGAGAGAGAGAGACAGAGAGAGAGAGAAGGTAAGGGGGGGGGGACAAACAAACAAACAAACATTCGAACAGTTGGTTGTGTAACATCAGAGCCTACATGATGTACAATGCTATAAATATATTCTGGCAGTTGTATTGCACGGCAGGCCAGTGTTTCCCCTCAGCCCACTCAGCTTTGTTCAGCCCTGCCGTTCTCTTGCCTCTGCAGTGCCTTCACACGGCCAATAAAAAGCAAGAAACACGACGCACGGCCTCTAGGATTACACGGACGATCTGACCGATGCCGCAAAGCTGCGCTTTTCTCAAAACGAACAATGTCAACAGCACTACACATTGTTGCGAAAAGAAAAGAAAAGAAAACAAACAAACAAGCAAACAAAAAAATCGGAAGACGCCAGAAGCGGAAAACCTGACGACTCATGTCTTTGGGTCTATAGTTCTTTTTCTTTATTTTGTCTCCAAATAACAGTGTACTCCAAAGTACAGTTTGAACCTTGAGTGACATTTTTTTTTTGGTAAGGTATCGACTTCTATCTGGAGTCCTAGGAAAGAGTGAGAGTGAGACGCTGCGATACTCTGCTGTTTGTGCATAATCCCCGCGCTGGCCGAGAGTTTGACCTTCAGCCCTTTAACGGCTTTCTTGTCGGAGAAGAAAAATCCATATGAATTGGATTTGCAGCACCTGAAATGTCAGCCTTCTCTTACACATGTAAATGCTGTTTTATACAACACATTCAGACCTGCAGGAAAGGGAGAAAATGCAAATGCCACACATACATAATCTTACAGAGAAAGAGAAAGAGAGAAAAGAAAGATAATGAGAGAGAGAGTGAGAGAGAGAAAGAGAGAGAGAGAGAAGAGAGAGAGATAGAGAGAGAGAGAGAGAGGTTATCTAATATGTTAGATAATGCAAGTGAGTGTCCTCCATGTGTCTACCCTTTCTTGCAAAATTCTGATATGCATTTCTAAGGAGTCTAAAGAAACAATATATCACCAACCCTGCCTACGTCTCCCAGGGCATGGCTAAGTGTGTGCTTACTCTTCATCTTTTATCT
>NC_044500.1:7935540-7945540 GCF_902362185.1 Chanos chanos | reverse complement strand
ATGAAATGATACATAAACGTAGGGCTGTCCCCTGAAAGTCGACGGGTCGAATCATCTGTCGGAGTCCCCTCAGTCGACTGAGATTCTTCAAGTCGAGCAGTCGTTTTTTTTGTTTTATTTTGTTTTGTGTTTTTTTTTCTTTTTTTTTTTTTTGTCGGCGTGCATTACAATAACAGGATAAAACAGACAGAGGCTTACAAAATTGCACAGGGATAACATTTCAATGAACCATTGCAAATCAGGGGAATCATAAATACATTTGTCTGTTCTAGCAAGGCTAGCTGGCGGCTTCCTAAAAAAAAGAAAAAAAAAAATCCACGTGACAACATGCACTGGTGGTTAACTGACGAGAGAAGCTGAAACCTGAGGTGCAGTGGTTGGTAAACAAGGTGAGCTATAACCATGTCCCAGAAGAAGTCTAAAGTATGGCGGCATTTCGAACCTTTGAAGGACAGCCCTGACAAAGTTAAATGCAAATTCTGTATGCGAGAAGTCGGTTATCATTCAACAACATCGAACATGGCAAAGCACTTGAAACGGGATGGGTTTCATGACGGGCAATGCCGTGAATCTATTTTAAACTGTCCCATTTATTTATTCATTTACACGTTGCTGTTACTGTCTAAAGTGAGGTAAGAAAATAGGCTATAAGAGCTTGATTTAAACAGAAATGCACGTGTGCTGCCTGTCTTATTATTCCCACAAATCCACATGGTAGCTCGACATTATATGCCGGCAATTCAGATGGGCCGAAATGGAAATCATATGCAGCCGTCTTTTACTGATTTTTAAATGCTCAAAAACTTGTTCCCATGACTCTGTTTGACTATGTTAATGCGGTTGAAATCATCACTGAAGCTCATGCAAAGTAGTCTATAGTCTATGTGGAAAAAAAAGGGAACGAATAATTGAGTCTTTGGATTGAACAGCTAAATCCGATTCGACTGACAAAATTCTGAGTCGGGTAGAGCCCTAAAAAGAAAAAAAAAATCTAACAAACTACTGAGTATAAAAGCAAGATAGATTGAACGAGAAGATGCGTTTAAATAGAATTTAGACTTCCGTGGGCTTCTTTCAGACACAAAAACAATCCCCTAAGCGTTTGTTGTTATTAATGGGTAATACTCGAGTAATTACAAGTTAGTTAACCGTGTGCTTACAGGCAAAAGTGTTTCAATGGTAAGCACAGCCTTACAACCCTCTACTGTGCTGTTACAAGCCAATATGTGATATGCACCTGTGATGTGTCATGTATAATGAAACTACAACATGAATAACACAAGGCTGTTATATTTTTGTTGGTTGCTCAGCGGCAGTCAGATGTGAAAGCAGGGTGTACGATGTGAGAGTTTTCATAAGAGCACAGGGAGTAACAGCAATGAATCAGTTCTTACAATATCAGAATGACAAATCTCTGAGTAAACTATAACCTTAACACACATCCTTTTCTTTTTGTAACACACCCACCTACCCGCCCACACAAATACACACTCATACACACACACACACTAACACACACACAGAGACACACAGGCAGACAGACACACACTCATGCACACACACATCACTGATGGATAAGAAACACAATGTATCATGTTTGACATTCATCTGATAGCAAAATGAGTCATATTATCTGCAATTGTCTTGGTGAACTGAGGCTTACCACCTGCAAGATACAACAGCAATTCCAAGCAATATTATTAAGAAATTAACATTTGCACCAGGGCATTGGAGAATTTGACAAGTTAACACGGGCCAGAAAACAGAGTGTTCTCTTATTAATCTTGGGTCCTCAGAGAAAGGCATCTGTAAACATTCTCTCAATACTGTCCAGATATTTCTTTCTTTTCTTTATTCTTTTTTTTCCTTTCTTTTCTGTAGAAAAGAGAAGTCTTTGGCAAGGGGCCGTGACGGGCGGCTGGTTTAAATTCTTTACATGTCTCAACGGAGATTATGTGATGGCCCTCCCACTAACTGTATATCTCTCCTTCTGAAAAAAAAAAATCCAACAAAAACAAACAACAACAAAAAAGTTTTATTCTTTTATATTTTTATGCAACAGCATTTAAAGATCAATCACACCCCTCTTGCTTTTGTTCGTCCTGTTCATCACTTTTTTTTTTTCTCCTCTCCAATTAACGCGTTCAGCGTTACTTCCCAGGATCTGTAACGTAGTTTAATTCACATTCATGACAAAGTAAAGAGGGCTCTAATTTATTCGGGCGGACAAAACGGCAGAGAGTCTCTGGCAACAACCACAAAAAAAAAAGCTGGTAAAACAATAACACCTACAACAACAAAAAAAAGCCACAATAATGGAGAATAATAGAATTTGCCGGTTTTTCAACCCATAAGTGGCTTTCCTGTCATCGGCTGAGCGTCGGAGGAGGCGACGGATGGAAAAAAACTCGATTCGATTGGCTGAGTTGTCAGAGTTGGGTGCAAAACCACACGCTCCCAAACTCTTATTACCTTCTCCACATTTCCACTCATAATGAATGAGGTGAAAGGTTGGCCTCAGTTTCCTTTTGGCTGAAGTACATTTTCCTCCTTACCCACGCTCATTCTGAATGTAGATGAACAGCCAGAGCCTCTGAATTCATAAAGTGCTTCTCTCTGGGAGCCATGGGGGCTGTGATTTTCCATTCATTAGAAGAGAATTATGGAAATACCTCTGAAAATAACTGAGTCTTGAGAGGACTTTTTTTTCTTTTTTTTTGATCTGGGTTATCATTGATGTTGTCGTTGTTGAATCGTACAAACCAGGCTTAATTGTGAAGAACGCGCTACCCTAATACATACTTGAGATTTGAGTATTGGATATTTACTAAAGGACATGACGTTAATTTGGTTTCTTCTTTACCTTCATGGTAAATTGACTTCCAAATCACTGGACGTATAATATGCGGTGAATATTGAGAGGTCTAATCTGAATCTCCTGAGGATGTACACCTTTACGTTCCAGTTCATTCTCAGGGATATTTCTCATTGTTATTCCTTTAAAACTCAACATTAGGCTGTAAAAACCAAAAAGAATAATTCTCTGACATGCTTAACATATGACCTTTGACCCAGGGGTCACGTGTCAGGGTCATGGTGTGGTGAAGGGGATCCAGTGTCCCGTTGCGCAGTCTCATTTTTTATTTTTGGATTCATTTTGTGGAGCACTACTCCTTTCTCCATAAAAACACACTCTCCAGTCTTTTACCATAAAACCACACTCTCTAGTCTTTTACCATAAAACCACACTCTCTAGTCTTTTACCATAAAACCACACTCTCTAGTCTTTTACCATAAAACCACAGTCTCTAGTCTTTTACCATAAAACCACAGTCTCTAGTCTTTTACCATAAAACCACACTCTCTAGTCTTTTACCATAAAACCACACTCTCTAGTCTTTTACCATAAAACCACACTCTCTAGTCTTTTACCATAAAACCACACTCTCTAGTCTTTTACCATAAAACCACAGTCTCTAGTCTTTTACCATAAAACCACACTCTCTAGTCTTTTACCATAAAACCACAGCTCTCTAGTCTTTTACCATAAAACCACAGTCTCTAGTCTTTTACATAAAACCACAGCTCTCTAGTCTTTTACCATAAAACCACACTCTCTAGTCTTTTACCATAAAACCACACTCTCTAGTCTTTTACCATAAAAACCACACTCTCTATGTCTTTTACCATAAAACCACAGTCTCTAGTCTTTTACCATAAAACCACACTCTCTAGTCTTTTACCATAAAACCACACTCTCTAGTCTTTTACCATAAACCACACTCTCTAGTCTTTTACCATAAAACCACACTCTCTAGTCTTTTACCATAAAACCACACTCTCTAGTCTTTTACCATAAAACCACACTCTCTAGTCTTTTACAATAAAACCACAGTCTCTAGTCTTTTACCATAAAACCACACTCTCTAGTCTTTTACCATAAAACCACACTCTCTAGTCTTTTACCATAAAACCACACTCTCTAGTCTTTTACCATAAAACCACACTCTCTATTCTTTTACCATAAGACCACACTCTCTAGTCTTTTACCATAAAACCACACTCTCTAGTCTTTTACCATAAAACCACACTCTCTAGTCTTTTACCATAAAACCACACTCTCTATTCTTTTACCATAAAACAACACTCTGTAGTCTTTTACCATAAAAACACAGTCTCTTGTCTTTTATCATAAAACAACACTCTCTAGTCTTTTACCATAAAAACACAGTCTCTTGTCTTTTACCATAAAACAACACTCTCTAGTCTTTTACCATAAAACAACACTCTCTAGTCTTTTACCATAAAACCACACTCTCTAGTCTTTTACCATAAAAACACAGTCTCTAGTCTTTTACCATAAAACCACACTCTCTAGTCTTTTACCATAAAACCACACTCTCTAGTCTTTTACCATAAAACCACACTCTCTAGTCTTTTACCATAGAACCACACTCTCTACTCTTTTACCATAAAACCACACTCTCTAGTCTTTTACCGTAGAATCATGCTTTCTAGACTTTTACCATAGAAACCACACTCTCTCGTCTTTTACCATAGAACCACACTCTCTAGTCTTTTACAATAAAACCACACTCTCTAGTCTTTTACCATAAAACCACACTCTCTAGTCTTTTACCATAGAATCATGCTTTCTAGACTTTTACTATAGAACCATAGTCTCTAGTCTTTTACCGTAGAATCATGCTTTCTAGACTTTTACCATAGAACCACACTCTCTAGTCTTTTACCATAGAACCACACTCTCTAGTCTTTTACCATAGAATCATGCTTTCTAGACTTTTACTATAGAACCATAGTCTCTAGTCTTTTACCGTAGAATCATGCTTTCTAGACTTTTACCATAGAACCACACTCTCTCGTCTTTTACCATAGAACCACACTCTCTAGTCTTTTACCGTAGAATCATGCTTTCTAGACTTTTACCATAGAACCACACTCTCTAGTCTTTTACCATAGAATCATGCTTTCTAGACTTTTACTATAGAACCATAGTCTCTTGTCCTTGCGCCCTTCGCCAGGTTCCACTGACAGTCACTATATATGTTGAGACACTTTTCAGGGTTTTTTCGCATGGAATATTGACAGAGGTGTAACATTACAGATTGAGTATTTTTAGTGCACAGGAGATATGGGAGTGAGAAAGAGGGAGAGAGAGAGAGAGAGAGAGAGAGAGAGAGAGAGAGAAAGTGAAAGACATACATTGACAGTTTGGTTGCCTTGCATCATGGGTGCTGTCACTGATTATGTTTCATATGTTTACGCTGCTCTTTACACTCATATAAAAATAAATAGACGTAACAAATAAATAAATAAATAAACATTAAGGATTTACAACTACAAACACCGCTTGCACCTTAAAAATGTATATGCATTTTAAATATTTTTCCCCAAGAGCAACCTTTTTTTCACAGACATTGAAAACGTTAGTATTTCAGGACGATAACTCAGGAAGTGCTATTGTATGTTTTGAGTATAGTATTAATATTCATATAAAAGCTAATGGTATTTTTAGCACACAGGAGTTATGAGAGTGAGAGAGAAAGAGAGAGACAGAGAGAGAGAGAGAGAGAGAGAGAGAGAGAAAGTGAGAGACATACATTGACAGTTTGGTTGCCTTGCATCATGGGTGCTGTCACCAATTATGTTTCATATGTTTACGCTGCTCTTTACACTCATATAAAAATAAATAGATGTAACAAATAAATAATAAACGCTAAGAATTTACAACTACAAACACCACTCGCATCTTAAAAATGAGCAAAATTTATTCACAGACATCGAAAATGTTAGTATTTCAGTATGATAACTCAGGAAGTGCTACTGTATGTTTTGAGGATAAAATTAATATTCATATAAAAGCTAATGGTACGCAGAACAATAATAATACGGAAAAAAATAATAAAAGCATGTTATGATTGTTTGATTTTTCTTTCTGTTTTTATTCCTTTTAAGTTGTAGTGCTGAGAGACACTCTCAGCATCCAGTTCAAGTCACTGGTGCTGGCCTACCAGGCCACAAGAGGCTCCGCCCCATCATACCTTCAGTCCCTTATAACTCCGTATACCCCTACTAGAACCCTCCGCTCTACAACCTCTGGTCAACTGATGGTCCCCTCAATTCAAGAACCCGGCAGCCGCTCCTCCCGACCACGCCTCTTCTCCGCCATTGCCCTGCGGTGGTGGAACGACCTCCCTCATGCAGTTAAGACTGCGGAATCTCTTACCATCTTCCGCAGGAAACTGAAAACCCACCTCTTTACAACCCACCTGTCCCCCACTGCCTAACCTCCATTTCCTAAAAAAAAAACAACAACAACAAAAAAAAAAACCTTGTCTTGTATCTGTGTTTGTCAAAGTATTCCAGAGGCGCAATACAAAGGGGTAAATTGACGCTCAGTCTTATTGTGATCTCTGCTCATGAGGTATTAGAAATCCGACTGATGCACTGATTGTAAGTCGCTTTGGCTAAAAGCGTCTGCCAAATAACAAAATTGTAAATTGTAAATTGTAAGAACATATTACAAATATTGAGAAGAATAGATTTTTGTAAGTATGAATACGATAAAATATACTATCATCTCACATAAGTGCATGACAGAGCTGCTTTAAATCTAAATAAATAAATAAATAGTAAATCCGTTGTAATGTGTTATGAATCATTCAGTGTGATTGAAAGAGGCTGTGTTCACAGAATAGTTCAAGGCTTTCATGAAAACTGGAATAATAAAACCAAAAATAAAAATGAAAACCTATATTAATTTTCATCTCCAGAGGCTCCTCTTTAATGGACAAGTGCAATTGGAAGTTCTTTTCATTTTATCATTTTAAATAAGAACAGGAAAAACGCGTGAATGAGAGTATACAATAGTAATATACAATAGACATGGGAAGCAAAGAGCGAGTAAGAAAGAAAGAAAGAAAGAAAGAAAAAAAGACAGAAAGAAAGAAACGTAATGAATTTACAACAAGACAGGGTCACCGTTGGACTCTTCTGCCGAATTCAACCTGAGAATACTCAAAATAAAGAGGTCTCAACCATACAAAAACTTCACTAACGCTCCTTATTATTATTATTATAATCTCTGCTGATTTGAGATCAGATATGACATTTTCCATCACCTAATAAGACAGGGCAGTTGATTGAGAGAACGAGATCCCAGCACTCTTGATTAGGGCTAAAGAGTTAAACCAACAACATAAAAACAACCCTCTGCTTTCTGCTTTCTCCTCCACTCTTGAATGGAGGAATGAGAGACATAATCATACCCTGCTACTAATCATCCAATCAGGAATCTCTCTGGCGCGAATGAGCCAATCAGGAATCTCTTAAGAGCTTAACAGCCTTGGCCTGAGAGGTGGTCCACTATTGCAGATGTTCATGCCCTCATGGCTGAGTATCAGCTGAAGTTCAGTACATCAGTGAACGTCTATTATCAGTCAGTCTGTAAGAATAAGTTCATTTCTCTGCAAAGTCACCTACTAACACATATTAAATACAATGTTGCACACAAAGTCATTGGGTAATTTATACACATAATTTAAAATGAGTTCACGGCCCATCTAAAAGAAAAAAAAAAAGGGTGTATTTTTGCTTTCTCTGTCCAACTGTGTTTGATGATATTGGTACTCTTATTAAATATGAAAAATGTAATCATTCGTCTGGTAATTTCTATGAGACTGAATCCCTGCAGGGTTTCTTGAGAGTTTGTTTGAGGGTAGAGCGTAAGTACCAGTGTTTTTCATTAGGGGTTCTTTAGCAAGCACTTCAGACACCAATGATAGGATTGTTTTCACATTAAAATCTTTTTACAGTTATACAGAAACACACTGAGCACAATGGTAATATTTATATATATACATTCCAAAACACAAACACAAACACACTCATTCCTCTAAACTCTATGTAGGTTACTCATGGTTACACAATCAGAATTGTAACCAACCGCAGATGTAACAACTTTTGTGTCTGTCCAAAAATAACTGATTTGATCTTTTTTACCTTGAAGGTGAAGAGAGGGGAAACTTAAAAAGAGACAGTTATGGGATAGAGAAGCAGACAGCTGCAGCTGATACCAAGTCTTTTCTGTGTAAAAAAAAGAGAAAAAAAAACAAAAAAAAACCCAACAACAACAACAAAAAAACCAACAACAAAAAAAAGACCCAGGTATTCCAGTAGAGCATGTTATAAAACAGAAGGAAGAAAATCAATAAAAGCCAAACTTAGGAGCAGGCGGTCTGGGGGAAACCAACTTTCTGCAGCCTTCAACAGTTAGCCAACCAACCAGTCATGTTATGCTAGCACACAGCTATCCTCCTTTCAAACACTCATGCTTTCTTAGCAACCAGAGGGAACATATAACTCTCTTTCCTTTCTCTTTTCCCCTCTTTCTGTTTCCCCTCTTTTATCTCCAAGAGAACAAAATTTAAACCAGGACCCCGAAGTGATTTCAAACATTTTTTTTTTTTTTGGGGCTAGGACAGTTAATCAAACAAGAGTTATCTCAGACGTACATACAGGGGACAGAGAGAGAGAGAGAGAGAGAGAGAGAGAGAGAGAGAGAGAGAGAGAGAGAGAGAGAGAGAGCGGTGGAGCGGTGAGAAGATATGAGTTATGAGATAAAAGTATATATCCTGGTTTTAGAAGTGTGCCATTAAATGGAACAGTTCAGAAAGAACTTCTCCTTCCATGGTCCTGAAAGACAGGTGGAACTGAAGGGTATATTCATAACGTTGGATGGAAATATTCCAAACCTGATATGAAAGAAGAGCTGAATCATTTTAAGCATCCAGCAAGCAATAAAATGACCTAAGATACCAAAAAAGAAACAACACCAACAACAACAACAACAACAATATTATGCCTGTAAGAAAACCCTGAATCACTACCATTCCCATGTTCCTCTTTGATGTGAACTATTACATATGTTACCTAGCGCTGGCCAATCGTATTACTGGAGTAATCTCAGCTTTATGGGCTTACAGGTGGGCATAGCACTACTCCAGAGAGCTCCATTATAATCAAAACAGAAACAAACAGCATTCATTTCAGCAAGACAATGTTCATTCCCACAGACTTGTAGCCCAACTGCTGAATATACTGACTGGTCTCAGAAGTCATAAATAAATCACAGTAATAATAAATAAGTCAATGATAAAGAACATTTTTTTCTACTGTCTTTTACTCCACTTGCAAGCTTGTGGCCCTGCGTTGAAAGTATGGGGATGGGCAAAATAAAAATACATGAGCCCAAAAAAGGAAACGCAATCCACATTGATCCCATTTCAATGTTAATCTCAGCACAAAACAGAGCAGATAATGTGATTAAAAGACACTTTGATGGCAACTGGCAGCTCACAAATGAATTTGAATGTACTCTGTACCTTTCATAATTCATATATATATATATAAGTGGCAACAGAGAATCCAATTACTATAAAAAACAGAATGCATACATCCAATGAAAGATATATGGCTTTTGTGTGTGTTTGTGTGTGTGTGTGTGTGTGTGTGTATGTATGTATGTATGTATGTATGTATGTATGTATACACCCACCCACCCATCCATCCATACACACGCACACACACACCGTATGCATATGCATAGATTGGATTGCTGACAATGTTCTCATGTGGATTGTTCATATTCTCGTGGAATTTGTGTGTCTTCACACAGACTGTTGTTTGTAACAGTGTGTTCATTGGTCAAAAACCTTTTGCCAGATAAATGAACAGCCACAGTTGTCATTGCGATTTGAGTCAAGTCTCTATGCTACGAACGCCCACGCAGATGTGTCTAATTCAGCCTGTCATCAAAATAGTCAACAGATCCAGACTCATGCATTGGAAAGTGATATTTTTGATCCTTACATAGCTAAAATAGTGGCGATGTGCAGTGAGAGAGGGCAGAGAGAGAGATGTAGGGAGGGAGAGAGAGAGAGAGATGTAGAGAGGGGGAGAGAGAGAGAGAGAGAGAGAG